>NW_010166054.1:18805-51954 GCF_000695765.1 Mesitornis unicolor
AAACACCCCCCCCCCGGGGGCCGGGGGGCGGCTGCTGAGGCAGCGCCGCTGAGAGCTGAGGGTGGGCGGGCGGCCCTGCCCGGCGCCCCGGCTGTGAGGGAGCGCGGCGACCTCTCCGCCCGCGGGACTGGGCGGGAAACTCTCAGTGGTGTGGCGTGTCCTGCTCAGCTGGCCGCGGCAGCCCCTAAGAAATGAAGCCTGCCAGGGCCTCTGCTCTCAGACAAACTGGGTTATAACGGGTGCATCGTGTAACTTTTCCCTTAACTTCACTGCGAGCGGCGGCAGCAGCGGACTGCCCAGAAACACGGGGGGATTTTAAAATCCTCAGGCTCCTGCAGCCCGTCAGCCATCTTGTCGATCAGCTGGAAGAAGAACAAGCCCTTAAGAAAAGCTCAAGCGTTAAAATTACCCACTAGAGGGAGCCAATAAATCCCTGTGATGGGAAGAATAGAAGTATATTCAATTAGGGAAATTGCATTTTTACTTATTCGGAAAGTTTGTATATGATGTATTTAGAACACTTCGCCAGTCACCCACAACTTCCAGTTCTGCAGAGAGCTGCCTCTCTATATTGCCAACAGCCTCACTGACTCATCGCAGTATATAAAGCAACCTTGAAGTTTTGAGGCTATCACTGTTACGCAGTATTTATATAAACTCGCTAGTTCACAATGCACTTTAAAAATAGCATGGAAGTCAAAACTCTCCCTAAAATATTTTCTAATGCGTGTGCTTAGTCTGAAAGACATACACATGTGCACGCACACACACGAGCAAAATGCAGATCATAAACACCCATTTTTTCAACCCTAGCAAGGCTCCCCTGCAGATGTGCTGGAAAAAGCAGTAAATTCTGGCTTTGCTAAAATAATCAGATATTTTACCTCTGAAGCCAGTGGGAGCAGATTTAGAAGGCTCCGGGGAGACCTTATAGTAGCCTTCCAGTACTTAAAGGGGGCCTACAAGAGAGTTGGGGAGGGACTTTTCAGAAGGGCAGGCAGTGATAGGATGAGGCGTAGTGGTTTCAGACTGAAAGAGGGTAGATTTAGATTAGACATTAGGAAGAAATTCTTTACTTTGAGAGTAGTTAGACACTGGCACAGGTTGCCCAGGGAAGTTGTGGATGCCCCGTCCCTGGAAGTGTTCAAGGCCAGGTTAGACAGGTCTTTGGGCAACCTGGTCTGGTGAGAGGTGTCCCTGCCCATGGTCAGGGGGTAGAATTAGATGATCTTTCAGGTCCCTTCCAACCCAAACCATTTTGTGATTCTATGCACCGAACTGGAGGGGTCCCTATGCACTTCTCCAAACCACAGGCTCTAGGGTTTCACACTATTTGCAGGAGTGAGGCAGGTTTGGGGCCAGCCCATGAGCTCAAAAAGCAATTAGAGATGGGTACAGCCCTGGGATGTATTTGTCAGTTACTTTCCATCCATCCAAATTACTCTTCAGCACCTTTACAATATGGTTTTTGTGCAAAGAGATGTGTTCCTCCTTTATCAGAAGAACTAACAGTGTAACCAGAAGTTTCTGCTTTTCACATTGAACATTTCTCCTTAGGAAATACAATTGTTACAAGAAGGGAAAAGAGAAGGGAAAAGAGAAAACCACTTTGCACAAAAAAATGAGACATACATTGACGCAGTAAAAAGGCACTATTTGTGACGATAGATTGGAGTCTATTCATAGTGAGTTTGATCCTTTACTTCAATACATGCTTTTATTTCAACATCTACTAAAATTCATATTATTACCCATTTGCTAAAAACTCAAGCAACAGATTGCTGATATGCTCAGAATATCATTTATTGTTTTAATCCAGTATCTTGTTACCCCACCACTACAGTTTACTACTACTCAGATTCTAACCAGTACACTACTGTTGAACTTATGTTCTCTCAATAAACTACAGTACAAACTTCCAAGTATCCAAAGCCAATTCAAAACAGAGATGAAAACATACATAGTTTAAAGTTTGTCCTTTTGAGCCCCTTAGCAAAAACCCACACTCATTATTAAGGTGGTCTAGGATGCAAGAGAGCTATAGAGGTTCTGTTCTACTTCTGCTACTGCCTTATTCCTCCACTGTGCATTCATTCCCCTGCAGTAAAATACACTGATAATCCTGGGATCTTACTTTAAAGCTATTTTGAAACTATCAATAAAAAAGGAGGAATTCATATTGCAATATTAGAGCTGTGGTTGTTCTTTACCTACTGTTACTTTTCCATTCATATTTCAACATTTGAAAACTGTCATTGCATATACTGCTAGCAACACTTTTTTACCCTTAGAATTTAAATAAGATTTGATGTACTTTGACCTTTTATCCAATCCAATATTGGTTATTAATATTGACTTAAAAGCAGTTCTGCTGGTGCACTTGTAGCATGACCCAAACAGTGTTAATAGCTGAAGTTTTGTCCATGTATCAGGTTACCTGTTGGGAATCTGGACGTTTATGCCATTCTTTTTGAAAGTAGTTGACACATACAGTATTTTTCTCAAGCTAGTACTGCTTTTGATCTCTTCATAACATAGAAGAGAGTAAAACAAGAGTGTATCAAAAACTTCACTTACTATTAAAGAAAATGACATCTAAATGAAAGAAAATGTTACTGAAATGTGCAACGAACAGTTGGCTGAAAAGCACTGGTTTAGGCAGCGTCAAGAAAGCCACGAGGCAGAATGTTGAAATTCTGGTTTTTGGCCTTGGATCTTGATATTTTTATCATTTGAGAACATCAAAACAGTGTATGAAGCAAGTATAAACGGAGTATAAATGGGTGAATAATATTCTTCTGGCGATCATGGCAGAATGCACATCACCCCTACTGGTTACTGTCACCAAATCCTTACTGTAAAGCCTTAATACCGCTGCCGTCCATGTGGGTGACAAAAGATACATTCAAGTGGACTGTGAGGAGTTCCTTGCTCTGCAGGAAAAGCACTGTTCCCTTCAAGCAAATCACCATTCAGATGCTTATATGCTGATAAATTGGGGTAATTTCACTTACAACTTAAGTGTCAACAGAAGAATCTAAAAGGTTATAGACATAATACAAGAGGCAAATGAAAATGGTGGTGATCGGTTATCTTCTTCATGTTTAATTGCTGCTGGGTTTAACTGGGAGAAATAGAGACCACAGAACCCTTAAAAATCATATAGGGAAAAGTGACATTTTCCATTTACCTTGCTGAAGTGATCTGGCAGGCTACTGCACATACTATGAAATAAATAATGCCTGCATGGAATATGGAAAATGGAAATACAGAGGCAGTCATCAGACAAGAAGCTGTGTATCTGCTGCCTGCAAACGTTCGTAATGAGGATTAGATCTGATTTAAGCATCTGATTGACAAAAAACAATAAATATTGCTGGACCAATCCAGATTTTTAGTTAGACAAGAGAACGAGACATTGTGTTGACAGGCCAGACTTGCAGCTAGAAAGCTAAGCCCTGTCTGAAAGCAAATTAGAACTTTCTTCACTTATAATAGGGAATTACACAGTTGCTGTATAGTTCTTCCAAATGCAGAAGTCAGGTTTTATTTCTTTGAAGGCACAAAACGTGCCTTTGAAGGTTTTAACTAAAGGGAGTGTTTAGGAATTGCAATGTTCTAGGAGGCAACCCTGCTGCAAGACTTCCTACTGCTTTGGGTCATCTTGGACCAACCGTTTCTCTCGATTATTTGCAGGACTACCCAAGCCACCCATTACTGAAACCTGATCACAGGCAGGTTAGGTTGTCTGGGATGGAGGAGGTCCAGGATCTGACTCATCATCTCCCCATGTCTGGGTAGTCACTTATTCCACTGTTGGAAGACTACTGAAGATTTAATTTAGATTTATTTGAAGACTCTGGCTAACCTACACCTCATCCCCACTTTATTTTGCTATAAATACTTTCACGAGCGGTAGGGCAATAAGGAATCACGGCCTCTGTCTTGTTTACAAACACAGAGGAAAATCACGATGATCAGCATACAAGAATAAGGACATTCCTTGTTTTCTTGTATACTTGGTTCAACTCCCATGAGAAGAAAACAGTGCCCTGGGTTGCAGAATGCAGAGCTTTCCTGAGGGAAGTAAAGAACCTAGCCACATGTAAGCAAAAAAGTGACATGGATCCACATGAAAAGAAGACACTTGCATTAGGTATAGATTCTTTTTCCATTTCCTCCCACCCCAGACTGTGTGTTTGCCATCACTGTGGAGCAAAGAGCTGGGATCACTCTTAGGGAGGAAGAGATGGTTGCTGGAGTCAGGCACAAGGTATTTCCTGAACTCATTATTTTCAAGTACAAAGTTCTGCAACCCTGTTGTCTGCTCTGTCAGACAGCAGTTTGTTTTCTCAGTATTTGAAATGTCAGAGCTCACCATGCAACCAGAAGTTGTGACTTACAGAGCTCGTGCTTGTGTGCACCACTCAAGTACGTAAGCACTTCAACGTTTTAGAAAAATTAAAACGCATTACATTCGCATATGGGAATATCGTAGTTCCATAAATACATGCTAATGATCATGACGTGTTGTCATTTAATTATAAAACACCCATTAATTCTTACTCAGTTTTCCCAGTGTATAAAATAACAATCCTGGATATCATCTTTCCACAAAAAATGGACCAAAGAGGGAATAACCATTTTGGGTAATTATTTTCCAGTCTAACTAACTGAGCATATTTTTCTATTGCATACACAAACTTTAATTACTAATTGGATGTATTTAACACTTTTCATTCTCGGAGCACTGCACAAATAATGAATCTTCTCAACACTGTTATTACTATTAATATTTATTATTATTGTTTACTACTATTACTAAGCCCTTCATTTACAAATGGTGGAACATCTGTAACCATTTTAGGGGGCTATCCTCAAGAGTAAACAGAAGACAACAAGCTTTAAAGACTTTTCCCTACTGAAAGCTTGTTCTCTAACTCAGCATCAAGTTGAATACTCAATGTCTCAACATTTTCACAGTCAAATCTTTTGCTCATCTGTGCCATGTTCAACCTCATGGCAAGGGCCAGCAGATAAATGTCATCTAGTCTTAAACTTCCCTGACTAAACAGGGAACAGCGAGCAGCTCCCACGTTAGCTGTAGTGGATCATTCCAGGGCACCAGTGGCATTAAAGCAGTCTGTTATTCTCAGCCTCTTTACGGCCTTAAAACCTACCTGATGACCCACTTCTTTTATTTTGAGTGAACGTGATCCTACTCATTGCCTTTGAAACCTTAGGGACCAGTGGCAAGACATACACAGAAAAGGTATTCTGCATTTGGCCTGGGTCCTCAGTTATTGCCCCACAGCCAGCACCGCATGATTTTCACATTAAATCTCAAAGCTTTGGTTTGGGTTTTTTTTTCAGTTAAGGACTTGCTTGAATTTGGATTAAGACATTAATCTCAAAGTTAAAACTTAAATTCATCTTGAGGTTAAACATCAAATCCATTCCTCCTCTACCTCAAAGCCAGTTTGCTAGTTTTGGAAATGACAAAATCCCATCTTCCACAAAAGGAGGTACAACGTGGGCAGTGGGAGAGCAAGCTGCCACATACTGCCCTGTGGACTTGCTTCAATTCTGCTTTTGGCGGTTTGCCTTCCAAAAGGAATGCGTATGCAATTCTTCTCTTCTTTAACTCTGCTGAGTGCACGAGGAAGGGCAACGACTGAGACAGTGGCCTCTGTAACTACAACAAACAGGCTGAGACCGGCGTCTCACCTCACATTACCAACCAACAGCCACTGAACACTGACGACTTTGCTCACTTCCTACTACAACTTTAGACAGTAGCGTCAGATTGGAAATCATGTATGTTTTGGGGAAATAAGGATTTTTTAAATCAGTTGTGGACGGAATAAAGACATGTCCACACCATTCGTGCCTTTATAAACTACACTGTCATTCTAAATTCTTAAGCATTAGAAACAACTAGGCAATTCACCAGATGTAAAATAAGAACTCTCAGAAACCACGTCGCTTTTGCTGAAGTTACTTGCAAAATCCATGAAAAGCAAAGGCACAGAGCAGGCCACAGAAGCAGAAGCTGATTAAAAATATTTATCTCATAGCAATGTAGTTCAGTCAAACCTTTTATTAGTTAGTAAGAAGATAAAGGATATACCCCTATCTTCCAGAAATCAGGGCATGGAAATAAGGACAGAGCTTTAAATATACAAGGAGACATTTGACCTGGAAGATGGAAGCCCAGGGAGGGTCCAGAGACAAGACAGTGGCAAATCTGAACTAATTTCTGCCATTAAATTGGTATCAGAGATGACAACCACGCAACAACAACATTAACAAACCTTACAAAGATTATCAGCAATAGACCCATTCATTTTGTTCTAACCTTTTTCTTATTAAATGATTAAATATAACATTTCAAAATTATTTCATTTTAAATGAGCTATGAAAATCCTGAACATGAATTGGGTCAAAGAAACACTTAGCCTGAAGCAGAATGTTTTCACTGCAACCTCTAAAAATGTCCCAGTCCAGGTGTTCCATGCAACTGTTTTCAGTTGAAAAACCCTGTTTGAAAACCCTGTTTTCAAATTTCAGCAACTCCAAAAACATTATTTCTACAGATAGTTCTTGTTTAATCGGACAAATGTGAGTCCCCCAAACTATCCAGTCTTTTACCCACTTTATAAGGCATAAAAGCCACACAGATAAGATATGACTGTGTTTGAAACTATGTAGCAGAATCTCTGCTTTAAGGCAAAACAGATCTCTTCAAGGTTTGGGATGCTGGAAGAAGTTGAAGAAAGCTCCTTGCCCCTGCCTGTGGCACCCTGCTTCACCACGGTGTACCTGGGAACGCCGGGATCCTGACATCCATGCACCTGGCTGTTCACTGCTGTGGTTTTACTGTTTGTTAACTAACTACAGATACAAAATGCAGTGTGCCATACCCTATTTACATGAATCAAAAGACCTGTTTACAAATACATCAGATAAGTGTTTGTAAATCTGATTTTTCCCCAAATAGAGCATGATTTTCTCAGTCCATTTTCACTTTATGAGCCTATTTCACGTCCAGAGGCTTGAAGATGATTTCACCAGTAAGAACAGACAGCCTGACTGGATTATGTTTCATGCTGTACAACAGCAGTTATTAATCTTTCCTCAGGAAAGGTAGCTCATTATTTCCCCTACTCCATACTTTAAGATTAAATTAAGTTCTTCGTTTCATTTGTAATAATGAAAATAAATATCCATAAACTACTTTTTCCTCCACTGTAGCACAAAAAGCAATTTCTTGTATTATTATGGATTATAAGGGGGCCTGACCAGGCCATATTCTCTGTGGCGATAACATTTATGTAACAACTGAATAGGAACTCACATTAATACAATCCCTTTCACAAGATACAAGGGTAAATAATAATGACGATTGCTCCTCTCAAACCATCAGGACATAGATCTGATGTTTTACTTTGCACATCATCAGCTGACATTTTCTTGACCAGCAAATGAGAATTCACCAGTGCGAAGTTTCTTAAACGTTTCTTTCAGCAACAGTGCTAGCATAAACATTTCCCCCCATATTCTGCCTGTTCCTGGTATTCATTTTTGCCTTTTATTTTTAACCTGGACCGGTTCCCAGAGCTGTTTCATTGTATGGCCCCACTAACAGCTATGCTGCCATTGTTGATGGGGTAATGTGGGGAGAAAGAATGGCTGGAGACAAAGAGGGGTGCTTAAAGTTGGTACTGCTACAAAAGAACACATCTGAAAACACAGCTTTAGTTGTACAATGCGTCTTCTGTGTTATAGGATACTGATCTGAATTGAGCCGGAGACCTTGGAGCACAAATTATGAGCACTTCATGTTCGTCTCCTGTTCATCTCCTTTAGACCCGCTACTTGCACCAGCTGCTTCTATTGTTACCGCACAGCAACAACTCTGTTTGTTGACTACTGCAGAGCAGAGAATGTTCTTATGACAAGTTAGGCTTTGGCAGACGAGCACTTGCAAGCCTTCCTCTAGTAGTTCGAGGTATTGCTGTCTCCAGGTGTCCTTTTTGCTCTTCTGCCAAAAATGCCTGAGTAGCAGAGTGAGCAGAAGGGAATGCCTGAGCCTCAGCTGCTCCAAGTACAGCGTGTGGTATCTTAGCTCAGCAACCCTTTTTCCTACATCTCCCCACCCTCAGCACCACTAGGGTTACTTTTCAGGCACTCCACCTCCTGACTGTGAGAAGCATTTCATTCCCATAGGACACACTGAGGAGGGGGCCAGAAGGTGAGCTTTCATGTGCTTGCAGAGTACTCTTTCTGTTGCTGCTCTTCTGTACTCCCTTGGCTGCTGTGTCCCCACTCCCCTTCCCAACTAGATTTTTTTTCAATGAAACTCAATTTCAGTCCCAGCTGTCTTCCTTTTTCACCTACTGCCTACGGCAAGCTTTCTTCTCTGCTCCCAGGTAGCCTTTGGCAGTTACCAAGGTGGAGTCGCCTTGCTTCAAGAAGCAGTGTTTATGATGCTGTGTGATCGAGGAAAGTAAACTTGAGCAGTGATGTCAAGCTCTGCAAGGACACAGGGAGGCACGGGCAGATGTTTCCCTGCTGCCTCTGCTGAGAAAAGGTGCAAGAGTAGGAAGAGGTGAGGCAGAGGAGGGGGTGCGGTTTAGCTGGGGAAAATCATGTCTGAAATCTATGCGGCAAGATTCACCAGGGTTAATCTCTAAAACCCCTTAAATTACTGCTTGTATAGGAAAAGTTTAAAAATGCATTTTTCTCATGTTTCTCCATTCTGTTACTGATCCAGAGTCAAGAGGTTTGTGGTCAGGATTAGAAATAAGGAGGCACAGCCCATTGCTGTTTCAATGTTAATGCCATTTGTGACACATCCTGAGTTATGACTCTAACAGAAGAAAATGTCTTATGACCAGAGTGACTTGGGTGGAGCCTTTAGCTAAACAAAAGCTGAAAAAACAACCGATCAATGCTTTCTCTTGAAGATTTAAAGTCATAATCTCATTATGAAAATTAACCTTAGGAAGGCATCAAGGCATTTCCAGATGAGGACTGTTGCTAGGGACTTACATGGTTTGGCAATTACATGCAGCAGTCTGTAATAATCCATTTGCTGCTGTTGATTATATTGTATTTAATAGACAGTACTCTATAAGCTCCTCTGTTATTTATACCACAGTTGCCACCTCTGAGAGACAACATAGGGTACGGCTACACAGTCTTCTTCCAGCAGACCTTGCCAACAACTCCGCAGGATTTTTTAGCTCAGGTTACGCATGGCCCCAACATGGTTTCCCTTTAGCTCAGGGCTGAGACAAAGTAAGTTAATGTCAGCATGATAAAAAAACATGACAATACCTGCAGGTACCTCTGAGGGCTATTCACAGCAGCTGCCCTGCTAATTGAGGAACACCAGGGACCTGAGGAAATTCAAACTGTCCACCCAGAAGAAGGGCTGCAACACCCTTCCCACTGACTCTCCTTCTGCCCGTTGCCACGCCAGGTAGACAGCGGTCCCTGCCCTTTGGCTTCACTGTGAAACTGGAACTCGTCGGCTTTGCCGCTGGAGAACAACCCCACTAATTTAGAGGGTTGCTAAAGAAGGATGAATTGCATTTTCTCTAAGAGGAATATAACCCAAGGAAATAAAGAAGAAAAATACAAGCACCCTTTTTCTCTCTACTGAGAGTTGCAGAATTGACTTTTCTCGACTGCATTTCTCACTGCCTGGCTAAGGCTACTGCAACAGTTTCGTTTATTTAAACAAAGTGTAAACCTTCACCGCCTCGCTTCTTTTGCCATTAAAACTCTCCTTAAAGGCAACAGGCATTTCATTTTCTCCTCAACCTGTCTGCGACATGTACTGGTGCCGTGCTCAGGGCAGTGGGAGCTGAGGCTGCCGGGAACACTCAGCAGTACCCAGGACCCTGGGCTTGTGTTTAAGCCACAGCTCCCTGCCAGCTGGAGACACATTTAACATTCTCTGCATGACTTCAGCAGTTCAGCCGCTTTCCTACATTCCACAGCTGGCCTCCCACCACCGCTCGGCCTGCAAGCACACACCACACTGGGGTCATATTCTTGCCATCAGTTCTCAAGTACAACTCGCTAGTGAAAGCACCAGAGAGTTCTGCTTAAAATGTAATGGCACCATAAAGCCCAAAGGTCCTGGCGTCTCCAAAGTGGCAAGGCTACGTATAAAAAAGTATTTTCCACTTGCTCTTCAGCTCCTCTGTGTTTTATAAAAGGTCTGCATATCTTGGGAGCCACAAAATGGTTGGGTGGCAACCCTGTAAAGTCCCAGAACAAATCCTTACTACTATGAGTAATCGCAATGCTTTACAACAGGACACATTTGGAAAGTCCTTCAGGACTGCATCCATGGAGGTTTATTGTTAACAGTCCTTTTTTGCTGACTGTAAGTTCATGTTGCTTCACATGCACGCCACATCCACTTTTGTCCTTGTGCGGAAGTTGAAAAAAGGAAGCATGGAGCCTGCAGATGTTAATTTTTAATACCATCATTAGCTGAATGGGTTACAGTGGTTTGTGTTCCTTTACGTCTACAAGATGAACTAGCTTGTGCCTTTTCTGACGTGCTTTTGTGTCATGAAAAAATAAACAACAGATTTCTGGAAGAACTGATTAAGACATTTAAATTCAGTAAATAGTGAGACGTATAATTTATCTTAAAAGAAACCTCCAAACTATTCAAACAATTTATAAGTTAAGCAGCAAGATTTTATGGGGACAATGACTAGTGAGAAACCTATTGTATGATCTGTATCTGGATTCCTCATTTATCTAACTCCAATCACATCACTGGTTAGGGACTGTGCAAATAACGAACACTTGCAAAAAATTACAAGTATACATGTGGGTGTGTTGGACAGAAAGGTCTACAAATGCATTCGAGTTTTCCCTGGAAACGGTGAATGAGACCGAGTGAACACCTCATTGACTTTCTGGGGTACAACATGGGACTATTAATTCCACTAAAATAACGATTTGCGTAGCTGAAATGAGCTTGACGTGGATGTACATCAACTGGACACATCAAGTCTACTGAGGTAATCACAACAGCAGTGAAAGTGGTTCATGGATGTGGACAGGGGACCAACAAACGGTTGGGCATTACTCGTGTATCATTTTAGGCTTATTCTGGGACATAAACAGGACCTCATCTTTGTGTAGCACCTTACACAGACACGATTTGGGATCCAAACATACACCAGAGAATATCCACCAGAAGATGCAGTTGATTTGTGTTTTCTATTCTGCTAATTGTTTTAACACTTATTTTACTAATGTTTGAGTGAAGGCCTTAAAAATTCAGTGAGCCAGATTATCATTATAACATTAAAGACATTTGGTCCACGTTTTGAAATATCAAGTAACATCCTTTCACTTACTTTAAAAACCTAATTGAAGTCAAAAGCTGAAAGAAAAGTATCGCTAAAATAAGATGCCATCTTCCTTTTACAGGTTCAAAAACATCAAAGAAACAGAATTTGTACAGTCTATTTTCTGTAAACTCATTTTGAGCCAAGTCCTAGCTTATGAGTTAACATAACAAATAAAACACAGCCTAGCTCTAAGCCTAGCTAACACACATTTATCACGGAAGCAGTGACAACCCCTTATCTGGCACCGGTACACTGAGGGACTGGCTACAAGTGCATGCCATTAGGTATTACCAGAAGAAAAATGTGCTGCGAGTGAGGAGAAGGTAGATTTATATTAGCAGACATTAAAACTTTATTAAGACAGAATTCTTTACAGCCACAAGACGTTCAGTGTAGCACAATATTCTTACTGCTTTAAAGCAAACATGATAATTGCAATTGACAGTGAGCTAACTGTAACGGCTCTCTGAGTTTCTCTCTCTATTCACTGGGCACAAGCCCATTCAAATGGGTGGAAACACTGGTGAAGTTACCCATAGCTATCAACAATTTAAAAACCCCCCACCTAAGCTAGGCTAGCAGACAAGCCTCCCCAGCCCACAAGGGCCACAGCTGTGACTTTACTGATTCCCAGCCACTGTCTGCCTTTAGGTTTAGGATTTCCTTCTCCTCTCCTCAGCCTCCAATTCTGCCTAAATCTGGAGTGGCCCCACAGGGTGCCTGTTTCCAGCCTACAAGCACAAAGCTGTGCGCCAAGTGTGTTCGCAAACGGCGAGTTCCTCTCGCAGCCTACACCCTTGCTATCCAATAATTTATGGACTTAGAGCACCAACGTATTAGTTTGACTTTGCAAGCCAGGGACTTTCTTTTGATTCCCAGGACATACAAAAACCCATCTAGTTTAAAAAGCAAGAATACATCAGGTATTGAAAGAACTTTATTAAAAATAAGAGGGAAAGGTACCAGCAATAGTTGGCAATGCAGTATCAATGGTATCTGGCAGACAGGCCTAGTTCAAAGGAAAGTAATTTGAGAAACTCTATTTTAAAGGTAACAAAGTTGCTGTACATTCACAGGCAACACAACTTCTGGATGGGGCTGCTGGGAAGAACACTTCCTAGCAGTGCGAGCAAACATGCTGCAGGATTGCTCACAGATTTGTTGATCTACTACTCACACAAGAGCCCCTGCACTGTTTCTAAGTTCTGTGTTTTTAAAGCAGTAATGCTGGCTCATCACCAATCTCCAGGAGAGTATCTGCCCAGACAAACGAGATGCTTGTTTCTTTTAAACTGAAATAAATATTACAGAATAGACACCACTGAGGGATTGAGGGTCTGACAACAGAAAATTAAGATTATTCCTCTTGCTACCAGCTGTAGTACAGAATAGCATATAATTATTCTATCATAACTGTAATAATCTGCAATTTCAGATAAAACTGTGAATAATTTTTGGTCAATGAGCAGCAAAAAAAGCCTGTTCATTGAAAGTGAAGAGAATGTAGAGTTCAAACATTTTCATTTCAAGTCTGCAAATACTACAAAAACCTGTTTTAATCTCTGATGAGTGTTGTGATTATCTGAAATTGCACAGGATTAGTATTATTCTTACAGAAAGCAAGAGGTCTTGATTTAAAAATATATATATTTGAAAGAAAACATTGTCTATTTGAAGTATTCATGTTTATAATTTGCTCGTAAGCTTTGAGCCGTTCTGGATGATGATGAATATTCAGCGCATTTTTCATATATAACACAATTAGTGTTCATCTTTCTGCAGCGTCATCAACTGCATAATTGTCCTAGATTTAAACAAGTCATATACTGCACATTTAAATTCATATCCTACATTAACTTCCATTTTTACATACAGCCATTAATATTAACGGATTTTCATTAAAAACGTTCATTGAGGGATAGTCTTTACATAAAAATAAATAGCTTCCAAATAAACAGAAACTGAGTGCAGCAAGTTAATGAAATAACATTAGTTACAAGCATTATGAGAACAATTACCATACATACATATGCAAAAGTGGTATCCCAAATAATGTCTTTTAAAATAAAAAATAGAAATAACTTGAACAAATATGAAATCATGTAGGTGATTCTGGAAATTCCTACTGTTATAATGCGAAACACAAGTATTTGTGAAACTAATGACACGCCAAACTGCAGTTCCAGTTCAGACCATCCACTTTCAAAGTCCACCGACTGGGTTGTTGCTTTGGCTTTCTTTTACTCCTTCAGCAATTTGTGTTGGCTTTTCTTGGGCTGCAGATGCTTATTAGTCATAGAAACAAGGGGCCACAAAACCAACGAAAATTAATTTTGCAATGTGTTGAATGACTGTTAGTCCATATGTGCAGCTACTGAATTCAGGCACACATTCACACGTCAGAAGTGAGTTCATGTTTTGCTATGCCCTTGCCTTCATTTATATGTCTAATTAACTTCTTACGCTGTATAGGTGAAAAAGCCGTTATGTCCCGTGATGCACTCAGCTACCGCGGGGCAGAATTACAAGTGAGTGTTCTCCACTCCTGTTTATGTTGGGAGTTCCAGGAATGACTATGGTATGAGTACAATGGAGGTCTTTTTAGCAGTACGATGACATGAAAGAAAAGTTCAGCTATGTTGTTTAACTGTGTATACTCCAGTGCTAGGCAACTCTCCAAACCTTACTGTAAACATTGTTTAAGGTTCATCCAGATCAGCACGATAATGAAGCTTATGCTTTTTACGCTTAGCTTTCAATGACAATTGCTTTTCTTTATGTTTTTTATTTATTTACCTGTACTGAAGCACAGTCAGAGACAACATACCGAGCTGACCTTTTTATTTTACACAATGATGGGTTGTCCTCTGAAGCCCTGGTCTAATATTCAGTTTACGTGGTGTTCTTTTCCTGAACAGAGAACCGACTTGTTATGTTTTGTTAGCTTGTCTGCAAAACATATTCCTCACAGCCCAACAAATGGCAGCATTAGATGAATGAGAAAAAAAGTGCATATTTAACAAACATGCTGCTGAGTATTTTAATGGAGCCAAAAATCGCTTAATAGTTCCACAAACTCTACGGTTACTCTGAAGATATCGTTCATGTTCTAACAGGTACGTATGCACATCATAATGTAAAACTAGCACCATTAACTCTAATGTGTAATCATTAGGAGTTATTTTTGTTAACGTAAAGACATCTTCCACTACAAAAATATACAGATGAGGCCAGAAATATAGGACATGTGTGCTCCTTCAACAGCGAGTTGTTATTAGAAGTGCAGACTGGGTGTGTGTAGGCAGATAATTACGAGACAAAGAACACTACATTCCTAAACTTCAGTTGAATGTAAGAAGAAAGTTCATTTATTGTTCAAAGGACATAATCGAGAGTGCTCCAAGTTTCTGTTATGTAAATGCTTCTGCACTTCATGCTTAGCAGGACAGTGAAATTTCACTGAAGAAACGGCCATTAGATTTCATACAAATGCACAGTCTTCGTGTGAAATCCCTTTTTGGGGATGAATACTGCAAGAGGTGCTTCTTGTAACTGGTTTTTATTTTGCAACATAACAGAATAACCAGCATAGTATTTCTCCAACTTCAACTACGTATGTCTAAAAACATGCGCAAAGTTCAACACGCCTACATTTTTATTGACACGTTTGCCAGAATCTGGACAATTCAGAGCTGTGGTAAAGATAAAGGCAAAATACTTCAGACTTGATCCGCAGAGGTCAGATAGAACTTCAAGTTTTTAATCATGTGAATATTATTAACTACATGAATAGTTCCAAATGCTATTCCCATGATTAAGCATTTCAAGAATTGTGACGCAGAGCTGAAGGTTGTTGGAGTTGACAGAAATTAAGTCTTGGCAAAAAATAACATCTCACTTTGTTGGAACTGAAGCGTATATATAGTTCTTCTGACAATGAGATGAATGCGTTGCTTTGTTCTTTATCAGGTCTCCGACAAGTCTAACATTATCTCTCTAACTATTGAGATTTCCCTAATAGTACCCATTAGTCACAGGACACTGAACACACATTATGCAACAAAGATTTCAAAAAAGGAGTAATCTATCTTAAACCCAAGGATTATCACAAAAAACCATTACTACTACACATCTGGCTTTACCCTCCTAAGTCCATCTTGTTTCCTGTGTTTCATTGAGACATGAAAGCCCTCCGTGGCAGTCAAACACCTCATGCAAAGGACTCTTGACCTGTGTAGACTGCCAGGTGCTTTAATAATATAAGGAGTAACAACTGATAAGCTAAATCAATTACCAAGTACCTTGCAGTCTATTGCATGCAGTGGCAAACCCAGCTTCCGGATCACCTGGGCTCATGTGAACAGAACCTCAGGTAAAACAACAAAGATCAGATAACCATTGCCTTTACTTTTTTGTTTTTTCCCCCAAATAAACATCCTTTCCTATTTCCCACAAGAATTTCCTCTCTCCTTACTCATTCCTTACGTTGATCAAAGGCAACAGAGAAGAGGCTCCCCATCTCTGAGAGCTGCCAGAGCCGTCGATCATCACCTTCCCTCCCTGGCACATCACCACTCCAGGCAGGCAGGAGTCTCATGGGAAGATGATGAGATGGATGGAGTTCAACAGCCCCGTTAAACCTGACCAGTATAGGGCTTCAGGTTGTACTGGGAATGGACTCAAAACGTGAGTGGAGTTGACACTGCAGAAGATACGTCTGCTTAAGGACAAAGCAGCTCTTCTGTACCTGCAAGGGTCTGGGCCACTGTGAAAATGAACACTCGGAATTCCTTTTGGTCTTAGATGCACTAATGTGGACAATAAAGTCCACCAATTTAGATTCTGTTTTCAGCAGCTTGTATGAGAAATTCCAAAATTAACCGGAGTGAATAAAATAAGAATGTAAAAAGGAATTAAAAATAGATACAAACATAAAATAATAATAGCCAAACATAAAACTAATAAGTTAACTCAAGAAAAAAACCTCTAATTTCTTAAAGAAATATTACTAAAACTAAAAAAAAACCCATCAAAAAAAACCAAACCACCAAACCCCAGGAAATACAAACACACATATTTCAATGCTTCATATATTTATGCTCCAATGAACCTATAGTAAAAGTAAAGCATATATTGTTTACCCAGCATAATGCTCTCTTACTAGAAAAATATTTAATTTCAAGTATTTCTAATGTGCAATTTGATTCTCAGTTCTTAGCTACATATCAGTCATGGGATACATTCCATAGTTATGAAGTATTACCTTGAGAGACTTCATGCTTCCAAGCACATGGCCAACTTCTGCTCTGGGATGCAAATGCACAATTCTCTTTGTAGTGTGTAAAAGTCACAGAAGTCCAATATGCTACCAGACTGCCACTGAGGGGTTTTTCTGTATTCAGAGTTAAATTCTACTCAGTGTTACTCACTTAACTCCATTCCCCTCCAATTTTAATTGGAGGGCTATAACTGAGCGTAGTTGGTCTTTCATACCAACACTTAGTGTAATTAAATTAAATTTATGTATATGTATACGTCATTGTAAATGTGGTTTTTATAAAGCTAAGCAACTTCGTATCCTTTCTTCTGTGTAACATATTATTAAACAGTAGTAGTTTTATGAAGAAAAAGTTGTGTTAATACAGTGATGATACACACATTCATGCAATCACTTGCGTTTTGCCCTACTGCATATCCTAGAAATCTTTTCAATTTAAAATTACATTCAAGATACCTGTGTAATGTCTCATTTTCAAGAACGGAGACATCAAAAAGAACTCGGAGAAATCTCATCTGCATCCTGCTAAGTACTCTGGAACCAGTCCTGAATACTGCAAGCAGTCAAAATGCTCACTTAGTGAAGTGAATAAATATTCATCGGGCATTTATTTACTTCTGGTATTACTGGATTTAGTCATATAATTAAAACTATTAAAGTAATTAATTAGGACAATGCAGTTAATAGAGTTTTAGTTGACATGAGTTCAGCGCATGAAGTCAGCTTAATTCAAGTCTTGTCCACATTTGGAAATTCACCAGAACTACACTGAAATAACCCCCAAAATGGAAGTACAGATATGGGAATTTATAACACTCAGTAGTAATTCCAAAGAAGTATTTCCTTATAACTTCCACGACATTTTCAAGTGTAGACAACCACTAGATCTTGTTAGCTTCAATATTCCACACCTTTCATAGCTTTTACTCTCTAATGCTCCAGTGTGTTTACTTCAGTACCATCAAACCTTTAAGGCTCTGTCTTGGAAAGAAGTAGGAACTGAAGGCTCACGTATGCATAAAAATTTACCAGATTAACAGTTTAAAATATAACAACATTTACAAGGAACACCGTGAGAAGGCAATCACATTTCAGGATAAGAACGCCTTTCCCATTTTAGCTGACTTTGAAAGTGGATTAAGCTGTTTTGGACAATGGTACCTCTTATTCAAGAGGAAAGCTCTGCTCACTTGAAATTATTTGAGGATAATTATTCCAGAATACCTAATAATATACCTAATAATACCTGGCCTTCCACCAGTGCTCGCTGTGCTAGTATTGCCCACAGTGCTTGCAAAGCAGTTACCTCTCAAAGATCCCCGCTATCAGAATAGAAGAGCTAGATGCCAAATACCACTCTCAGAGGATCACTACACGAGAGACATGCAGGATGAAACTATATGCTGCAAAACTCTTGGATTTTATAATTTTTGCGGGCTAGCATCACCAATACAACCAATGATTAAAAAACAACGAAAAGAAACAAACCCAAATAACCACACAAAAGAGACATTAAACCTTAACAAAATAAAAAAGGATCTTCTCTTGGTCAGATGTAGTTATGGCTTCAGGAAAGCACACTCAAAGTGCAAAATCCCTATTTATTATTTGCGACTCCTCCTCCATAAAACTTGAGCCCTTTTTTGGGCTATGTTGCTTCACAGTGCTAGACTGCGACGGAAAAATACAAGCCGTGTGTTACCCCTTTGTAATAGCACGATGTCCACCACCTGCAAAGGCCACAGCACAGTTGAGAGTTATCATGGCCACTTCACAGAAAATATTAATTAAAATATGCAAATCATCCCATCTTAGTTATAGGAACCAAAAACGGTGTTCTCTGGTGGTGATGCTAACACTTCAAAGCTTCTCTTGGTCCTGCTTTTCCCTCCAAGAGACATTAATCTAAACAGAAAGCTCACCTCTCCGGTCACCAAAGCAGACTGGAATGTTATTTCTAGTGCAAAAATTGTATCCGCTCAGGCTGCCAGGATGGACCTCTGCCTCTGAGCTGACTGACCATGACACGACCAGAACAGCGTGCTTGGACACAGAAGTCCATAAGCAATGAAACTTTTAATGTAAGAAAGCATCTCTCTGTATGTGTAAAGTTTAAAGACATGAAAATACATTGATACACATTCAGTTTCACTCTGGCTGATACACCCTGTCATTTCAACTGAACTCTATTTTCCATGCATGCTCTTCTGATTTTTTATATTGAGATGGATACCTTCTCTCTTTTTTTTTTTTCTGTCTAGCCAGTTTTGCCAGTGTGTGATACAATATGGTGATATTCTGGCTGCTAAGTGGACGCTAACGCCATTTAGACTTTGCTAGGCTGTATATTTTCTTGGATTCAGATTCATGCCAGGCCTATCGGGATAAGAGATTTCTGAATGTATAAAATATCAAAAAGAATATCAACGTCACCACATCACTTAAGAGTATGTTCAGGGAGTCTTTGCACTCACTCGAGTTTCAGTTTAGTAAGAACAAAGATGTATAATCCACAAGAAATAAAAAAGAAACGGCAAAATTTTCAATTCTGAGGAGTTTAATTCTGTGACGCGTGTCTACAGTATCACAATATGGCTGCAACAGTTCAGAGGCAAAGATAACTGCCAGATTTGCCCCACGAGTACCTTTTGTCCTCTCACAATCCATATAAAACAAGGCCTTTCCCAGGGGTCTTGCCTGTCTGATCCCAAAACTCTCTATTGTTTTTGTAAAAATGACCTTTAATTCTTGCTGAACTTTAGCAGTCCCTGGACTGAGTTCTTGCAGAACCCTGCCTTCAGTCTCCTTTTGTTGGCGATGCAGCTCCCCGTGGATGGCTTGGCAGCTGGAGGTGCCTCATTGTGCCATGCTCTGGCACACAAGCCACAGCCTCTCCACTGAACTGGGCCTTTTCTCTTCCCTGCTCTTTTCTCTCTTATTCTTTTCACTTATCTGTTCTTCACAGCAGTTTTTCCCTTTCAAAATTTTCCTTATTTTTTCCCCTCTGTCCAGCTTTGTATTTTTCACTTACCTTTTGCTCTTTTCCTATCTCAAATGACAACACAAGGCTCAAGAGACAGGTCTATTGCCAGCTTTTAAGAGACAATTTAACCCACTTTCAAAGATAAGCTCAGTGCTAGGGTGGGCAAAGAAAGCAAAGTGGACCTCAATGTGGGAGTAAGGACTAACAACAAGTAGTTCTTCCAAAAGTGTCTACTGTTTCCATGAAGCCAAGATTATATAAAATTATGGAAACCAGACTACTTCTTTCTTGTTATCTTGTTGGTATCCTGAGCCATGTTTTCCTTTCCTCTTTTCCAGCTGCTGTTCCTATAAGTACCCAATATCAGAAGGTTTTCACTAAAACTGTGCAAGATTTGGCATTCCCAGGCATGGCTCTCAGCTTTCTGCTCCCAGAATCCCGGCTCAGCCTCCTAACATCCTGCAGCGATTAGGCAAGGCAGAGTTGCTCAGACTTGTATACAACTCCTGACACCAGTGAGCCTCCCTTTGCCTGTCTCCAAGGGACCCAGAGCAAACGGCTTCTGAATTCTGCTTTAAAGCTATAGGCCGGCATGAACAATAGTCTGGTATGGTCTGGAGACTTTGCAGCTCATTTAAATTGAAAAATGAGGGACTGTAAGGAAAGTATGAAAATTAACGTTGTAATGTTTAGTATTTCTTGAAACGCAAGTAAGATTCTGGTGCGTGATTCTTCTGCAATGACTAGATTCTACGGCCATGTAAGTTAGAGAATACATGGGGCTCAATATCAGTGTCAAGAAGAGGACTAAAAGTCTTAATTTATGAAAAAATCGCAACTAGTGCCCATTTTACACATGATGCCTTCACTATACAGACAGCAACCCAGAATATTTTATAAACAGTACACACTCATACATTCTTCACTAGATTGCCCTATATCTAAGTTTCTTGAAGCACAGGCTGTCCTGCAGAGTAGACAACACACTGTAAAGAATCAAAGAATAACAGTAACTGGTCAATCAAGGAAATGGAATCAATAGGGAATATTTTCTATTATTTGATAAGTAAATCTAAACTAAACTATATATCCAAGACATTTTAAAAATGTGTAGATACAAGTATTAACAACCACCACCAGAGCACAGGGACCTGCAGCATTCCTTCCTGGATGACAAAAGCAATTGGGTGCGATGCAGCACGCTTTCCATCAATGAGAAAGATAGAATGTATTTTAGAAGACAGATAAATCCCTATTTTTAAAAAGGTGTGTGGCTGGAATGCCAGGAGCTCCGTTGTTCAACACGTATGTGTTTCTAAACTTCATATAAACTCAGTAAAAGAGGAGCCATTTATACTAACCTTGACAGAGCCGAATAGAGTGTAAGCAAGCATGGAAAATGACCCATTCTATTTCATATGAGTTTTTAAAAAAAGCATTTATTATTCATTTGTTCAGTATTTAATTATTCATCTGACATGGATTTCTACTTTCAGGTTTAAAAGAAGGAAAGTAGTAGCTGACATAAAATATGCATAGTTGCTTTTCTGCCTCTTTCTGGGCAACACGGCAAAGTAAGCTGCTGTCATTCTTTCATTTTTACCACTTGTTTTGCTATTTCTCTCAGAAAGATACACGGCTACTCAGTATGTAAGTGTGAAATGCTGGTAACAGTACTCCCTAGTCTCCTCAACTAAAGAAAAGTCCAGGAATAGCATTTAAAATTCCTAAGAACAGAAACATCCCCAGTGCACAAATATCTCTTCATTTCTTCGCAATTCTGTACTACTGTAAAAATCGTCACTTTTATTTATGCTCAGATATCCCAGTCACCACCAAGGTAAACACTCTAGGATAAAGAAGGAAGTGTTCAATTAGGTCATTTCTGTTATAATGACTTGGAGTGATAATGCTGCTGTCTCTGCAGCTTTCTGGCCACGAGGAAGTCACATTAAGGCAAATTTAATCCTGTCTTAGGTCCCTAAATACATATTCTGGCACCTAATAAGAAATCTGATTTTCAGAATTGATGAACAACCATGACCACATTATTTAGTCAGTGTAAAAATGAACTGACATTTGGTGGGTTTTAAATGGTTTTTCTCATCATCAATATGGCTGACAACTAAAGCTGTGATTTGTAATCTTTTTTTTTTTAAGATCTAGTAGAAGCAGCATCTTTAACTTCAGAGTTTGGGATTATAAAGACTTCCTATTATTATACCTGCCATTCAAAGTCCTTAGAAAATATGGGGGAGTGAGCATATAAAAGACACTGGAAAGAAGTGCTAATAAAAGCAGAGCGGGCTAAAGAAGGTGGGTAGGCAGGTTTGAAGGCCTTTACGTATCCATAGCTTCTGCAGCTGATGAATTTACTCTAATGTGGAAGAAAAGTCACTTGAGATAGAGCAGAAGAGTGAAAAGCAACAGGAACACACTAATTCTTCCAATTTTTCTACTGGAAAGCCAGAATACTGCCTTCCTAAATACTCTTTGCTGTTCCTCTGAATAAAGTCTGCTTGGAAAGAAACACGATTTAATTTAGGGTTAATTATTGTTTTATTTAATTTTTAATCCACGTCCAAGATGAAAACTTATCAACAAATTCAGATTGGATGCAGGAACAAGAAATGTCAGCCTAAAGAAGTGGTCTGGTATAAGAACATGTACATGTCTGTCACAATTCACAACATAGTTTTGTAACACTATAATGTCCTGCCAGGAGAAAAACAAATAAATAGACAAACCTAAAACCTTAAATTTTAAGCAGCTTAAACAAGATATTGCTAAAATGGGATAAGGGAATTTGCATGCTGAAGAGATTACTGAAATATCATTTGCGTATTTGTAGAATGCCTGCACTGTTAAACAGAAAAAGGGGATTCCTTCTATACCTTTCCTTTCCACATCATGTATCACAGCTTACAATGATGAAACATAGAAGGAACAGTAACAGTTACGTTAGGCCTGTTTATGCTGATGATTGTTATCGAGGTCTACCTTACAGAATCACAAGCCAGTTTGGAAAGGACGGCTGGAGGACATCTAGTCCAACCTCCCTCCAAGAGCACCTTCAACTAGGTCAGGCTGCTCAGGGCCTTGTCCAGTTGAGGTTTTACTGTCTCCAAGAGGTTCCAGAACCTCTCTTGGCACCTGTGCTTGGCCACTCTTTTGGTGAAAAAAACTTTTCTTCCTACCTAATTACAATTCCCTCCTGTCAAAACTTGTGTCCATTGTTTTGCATCCTATTGCCTATTCCCTTCTAGGAGAAAACCACTAGAGCTGCAGACAAGGGGAGAGCAGTAAAGGTCATTCCCATTGATTTCAGCAAGGACTTTGACATCGTGTTCCACTATATTCTTGGACCTATGGTGAAGCCATCATAGTCTGGACAAGTGGACATCTAAACTGGAATGAAACTAACAGGATGGCCAGGCTCAGAGAACAACAGTTTATGGCTTACGCTCTACCTGGAGGCTGTACCAAGTAGAGCACTACAAGGGTCTATCCTGGGACTGGTGGCGTTTAACATTTTAATACCAGACAAGTGCAAAGTTCTGCACCTGGGAAAGAAGAGTCCCTTGCAACAATACAGGCTGGGGACTGACTGGCTGAGGAGCATTTCTGCTGGAATACAAGCAGGGGGGTTGCGGCAGACAATACAAGCAGAGGCCAGCAGCATGCTCTGGCAGTAAGGTGTGCCTGCTGGGCTGCACACGGGTGAGGGAAGTGACCATCCCTCACATCTGATAGATCCCATCTAGAAACGACATGCAGCTCCGGGCACCCAGTAAAGGAAAGACATTGATAAGTTGGAGCAAGTTCAGTGGAGGGACATCAAGATGGCTGGGGTCTGGATCACACAAGCTGAAGGAAATGGGCTTGTTCAGACGGGAGATGAGAAGGCTTTGGTGGGACTTTGTAGCAGCTTCCCCTTTGTAGAAAGGAAACCTCTGAGGAGATTATCAAGAGGAAGGAGCCAGGTTTATACAGTGGTGCACGGTGTGAGGATGAGTCAATGAGCCTAAGTTGAAACAAGAGAGATTCAGACTGGAAATGGAAAGAAAAAAATATTCACCATGAAGACAGCCAGCATTGGAACAGGTTGTGCAGAAAGCTGTGCATCTCCATCCTCGGAGGCTTTCAAGACCAGACTAGACAAGGCCCTGAGCAACCTGATCTGATCTTCTAGATGACCCTGCTCTGAGCAGAAAGTTGGATTAGAGAGCTCCTGAAGTCCCTTCCAATCTGAATTCTCCTGTGATCCTGTCCCTGTGCACCTCCAAGAAGTGTCTGGCTCCAATTTTTCCATACATTCTCATTTGATAGATTTGGACAGCAATAAGATCTCCCCTTAGCCATCTCGTCTTAAAACCAAATAAAGCGATTTGTAGGGTCTGGAGATAAACCAGGGAAATACACATGTTCAGAGGAAGGGAAGAAACCCTCATCCAAATACAGATTTGGAAAGAGTAGAGAACAACCTAAACATAAGCACAAAGTATATGGTCCTGTAAGAGGCCTAAACAGAGACAATCGTGAATTTGGGACCACGAACAAAGAAACTGCTTCTATTATTCAAGATCCCTGTGTTCAGGGAAACTGGAGTTTGACTAGGCTTTGTCAATAATTCAGCTATATCTGAAAACCAAACTTTTTGCCTTTTACCTGGAACAATAAGAAACTGAATTTTTGGCTAATTGTCCGAGTCACAAGAAGTTAAGAGGCATTCTGGAGTCTTTGACCCTGTTAACATGTTTCCCCCTCCAAAATATCCCCGTGTACTCTCCTCACTTCAACAGGCAACTGCCAAAAGCAAATGGTCAGTAATCGGAAAAGCTCCCCAGAGGAAACCAGAAGGTCACAGGCACTATTCATGAAATTCAAAGTTTATATCATAAACCCCTCTTCAACGTTTTTTCTAGGAGACAGAATGTTTTAGCTCGTACTTTTCCAAATGAGTCACTAACACCCTTGTCTTAACTCTGCAGCTGCTGCTAATTTGAAGTGCCAGCCTTCTCCCCTCTTTCCCCAGAATGAAATAAAATATCAATATTGCACCGTGCTGAAAATGGAAAGTTAGATGTAACACTGTGCTACAAGGCCTCTAGAAGTCCCATTTACCTTTGATTCTTTCTTTCCTCCCAGGCCTATACCTAACTTAAACCCTCTCAGCAATTTATTTCACCCTTTCCTCTCTTATTGGAAGAGTCTTATTGGACTCTTATTGGTCATAAGAATGAATGACAGACTCAAATGGGGTTTTAACACTTAGCGCACCAACATCTAACACAATTTAAAAGAATAAAAGATAAAAGAAAGTCAATAAAAATGATGCTAGCAGTTATTTGCATATAAAGCAATCAACAGATTTTGGTAACCTAAGAGCTCTGTTCTGTCTTCCTTTGGCTTGGATTTCTTTTGGCCAAGGACATGGGAAGCGTTTTATTTAGAAAAGTTAAGCACCACCATTTTGTTGTACAAAAGTGAGACCATAAACGTCACCTACAGATATATAAATCTCAGACTCTTTAAGTATTAGTTGCTCCACTGTAAAAATGCATTGCAGCTGGAGTTTTTTGGTTAGTTTTCAGCCAGACAGGTTTCTTGATTCAGCTCCCGGACTGATCATAGGAATGCTAGTGCCAGCACCAGGGAAGGGACAGGAATGAGTTGCTGGGGGCAGGAGGGAAAGACAAGACTGCCCATTTTGGCTGCTGTGTATAGTTATGTAAAATTGAAGTGATTATGTAGCTACGGCCTGAGGGATAGAAGAGGTCACAGATACTACCACAGCCTACAAACCGCTATAGAAATTGTGTCAGTGTGTGTTGCCAAGAGACAAGCAAGGGAAAAAAAACCAGTCTTAACCTGTAGTAAAATCCACAAAGTGAAGCCCGTTTGCTCTACCTCTCTACAGAAGATCAATACATCCCTCTCAATGCACAAGGATCACACCAGACATTTCAAGTTGCATCAGTCAGCTCTGTTTATCTACCTGGAACGATTCTGAAGCACTCGTCACAGGCCTTATGCGTACACTGAGATTTCAGAAATTTCTTTTAAATATACCTTGATATGTGGAGTCACCATCCCTGGAGGTGTTTAAAAGACAAACAGATGTCATGCTTAGGAACATGGTCGAGTGGTGGTCTTAGGGCTGGATCGATGGTTGGACTTGATGATCTTAAAAGTCTTTTCCAACAGAAACCATTCTATGGTTTCATTCTGTTTTCATCAAGAGAGAGCAATTGAGACTAAATGTATTCGTATGGTTTCAGACCATCAACAGAGCACAGTGGCTTCAAAAGCTACCATGAAACAAGTGAGCCATGGTACCAGATTATACCCTTGTTCCTCGATTCTAAGATAACACAGTTTAGTTTAGATTTTAATGAAAGTAAATCTAAATGCAGGTCTCAGTATTTTCGGCTAAGGAAGACTAAGAAAGTGCATGAAGTCAGATAACAATTATCAGCTATTAGCCACAGTAAATATGACCTGAATCTGTTGTGTGCCTGTTTTGACTGAAATGAATCAAACTCAGAACAAATTTTTATCAGCATGTTTCTCCAACATTTCTCACTTCTTTAACAAAGCAGGTGATTTTCCAGTAGACACAGCTATGATCACTACTTTGCACAGGCCATAGAAAGTCTGTATAATATAACACAATCGGTCTGTAATTTGTGGCATATTTTTGGCTAAATCTGAGCATGCATCTTCAAAGGACTATTTCTCAAATCAAAAGCATAATTCAACGAAAACCAATTTATTTTTTAAACCACTGTTATTCGCTCTTGATTATGACGACTTGGAAAACGGAAACTGAAACATGTAACTGTACCAAGCCATACTTTCCAGTTTAGCACTACACCTTTGCTCAAACCTCTTTACTGCTATCACCATCAGGTGTCCTTCATTAGGAGCACTGGATTAGTAGCATCAATTACCTTTCTGAGTAAAAGTGATGCTTCTACTATCAACACTGACAGCTCAAACTGCTGCCTGTACTCTAAAGCAGCTTTAAAATTGCATCTGAGGTGGCTTATGCTGCCTATCCTAAATAGATAAGTTTCTGAAAGGTATTGCCTTATAGAAAATTAGATTTAGAAAACAATGCTTTACTACATTGTATTATTATTATTTGCCACTGGAAAATTTCAATAATTTTGTCTATAATTTCTTTTTTTTCCTTCAACACCAAGTGGAAGCTTAGAAATTTACTCTCAGGAAATTTCATCCTTGAGACTTGAGCCCTGAAGCTTTATGCTCTAACTAGAGGCAAAGAATTTTGAAGTATAGGATTCCCTTTACAAATAAGGTTAAGAATCTAAACAGCATGCTCAACATATAAGTTGAGTAATAAAAGTAACAAGAAAAAAACTACAGAACTACAGTCATTACCAAGAGTAACAGCTGAGCTGTGAAAGAAAACATACATTAAAGAACTATTTTATTCAAAGAAAATTAACTTCTCCCTCCACAAACTTATTGCACACCTTTCACGACTGCCTTGGGGCCCTGTGTGGAAGGTAAAGCTGGAAAACACACTAGTACAAATCAGACATATTGCGTAACTCTGGTCTCTTACAGCTGTTGCCTACCTACTGGACATAAACTTCATAGACACTGTTTTGGAACATACTTGGTGCCTGGAGGGGCTAACAATCAAACACATGAGGAAACCAACACTGAATAAATTTTTCAAGCCTTTTTCAAGTCATATATTGGTTTATCATTTTTCTGTAAAAGTCAGTCCCATAAGACTATCAACTCAGGATCTGACTCAAACATCAGCAGTAAAGGTACTATTGAATGAAGGAGAGGGACCAAGATTTTGTTGACATTTGTTAAATGAGGCCAATTACACAGTATCAAATTAAGCCCCCAGCACGGTGTACTCCAGGGATGAGTTTAGTCTCAACCTTCCAGAAATTACAAAGCTAATAAGAACCTGTCATTTCTACCATTAATGATGTGAGGGAAATATGTTTTATGCTGTCATTCGCAAATTCAGTCTTGAGTGCCTGTACATATGGCTTCTCTCTCTAAGGAGGTCAAATTAAGGGAGGAAAGTCATGGCTTTTTAAAAACTCTTGTTAAAAGATTCCCTAGAAAAAAATACAAAATCAGCACATCTTATGGATGCCACTGCTACTTCTCCTGGATTCTGGTGCCCATCATACCATCTGTATGTTGCACTACGTAGCTTTTGTTCCTTCAAAGTGAAGACGATCAATATCGTGTCATTGCTAATCACTCTCAAATTAAGCATTGGCAGCACAACCCAAGCATGAATCGAGTCTCTAGTAAACAAAACATTGCTCATCTGAAATCAACGACAAAACTCATGTTGACTACAATGAAGCCAGTCTTCAAGATGACGATGCTGTGAAGTGTTTCTACATTTCACGTAGCTTTATCTTTACCAGAGTTCTTTAGACAGTTGCATACATGACACATTAACATACGTCCTTCTTGACTCCACCAAACAACGCAGTGCTCCCAGCATGGACTATCTGGGTTTAAACCCTCCTGAAGTCACTACTATTAACAATATATCTGGTTACATCCTGCTTATAATGCATATTTGCCCATGGGGCTAATCTGACATTACTACTCAAGAAAGGCTCTGATACAGAATAATTCAAAACTGGAGTTGTTCAGTGCAGGGATGATGAACATTTGCAGAGCTTTGTATGAACTTTGCTCAATCCATTTCTAGAAAGGTTCCAACTTTCACATATACAAGAAATATTCTAGCAAAAGTTTCTAGGCATACTTTCTGAAGGACGTATTTCTAGTTCATAGAACTAAACCTCAGACATTAAAAGTACCTATAATTGGAACAAGGATAGAGACACCCTACACAAAATAAGCTAGCTGGAACAATTATATGAAACCACCATTGCGACCAGTGGCAAAACGTCACTGGCCTGTCTGATGGATGGATGCAAACAGGCGCTCCCAGCTTCGGGCTGGGGTGTTTGGAAGAAGAAAGTGTTCTTTCTAGAGAACGCTCTACATTTCTCTGTATTTTACATCCCACAGGATTATTTTATAGAGCTGTAGGGATCACCTCACCCCCAGCACTCTCAAGTTTTTCTTTAAATTGGTAAATTTTACACTTCTTTCCCTTCCAAAGCATGGTACGCTTTCGGAAGGAATTCTTCCGATAGTTGCACAGTAAAACCCCAGCCTGGTCAGAATGGGAGGGAATGCATTCAAGAGGCTGAGGAGGCCGGCAGGATCAGGTCACTTTGCCTGCAGCTAACCTGTGCTCTTTGTTTTCTTTTTAAGAAAAGGATTTCTAAGTCCAGTCAAGAACCAGAGAGATCACAATTATGGATATTTCATGTAACTTCCCACAGTAAGAAGTGAGCACATTATTTCTACCCAGCCTTATACACACAAACACACATACTCTGTGTTACTGTAAACTTGTCTTCTACAATGTGCACATTTTGCAGTCATGGGGCATATGGAATACATCTAACTAAACTGATTAGAATTAGCAGTCATTTATGCTGATTAAAATCAGCTCATAAGCTAGTAAAACATTGTAAAGGGTAATAGACCTGTGCTTGGCACAGAACATGGTGAGTAAAGGTATTCACTAGCAGCAAACCATCAGAGGGTCCCACCGCTTCTGCTGTAGAAGCAGCTAAACCAGAAGGTTCTACGTCGGTCTATTAACTCCACACACTGACACACAACTATGGATTACCCAGTGACTCCTAGTAAGAAAGTCTCCTATGTGCTTTGTTTAACACTACAGTCAGTTCCTTGTTAACCGATTTCCTACTTACTCTGCCAGCAACAGGCTTGGATAAAACATAAATGTTCACGTTTTCTAGTTTGCTGTCAACAGCCTGAAAAGAAGTTTTTGACATGGCAGAATCTGCCTGCTCACTACCAGCTTACATCAGGCTACAGTCCTGCCCACAAACCCACACAAACTTCTAGCAATATTAGTTCTTGTCACAGCTGCCAGGGCACTGATCTTGCAGCTACCGAATTGCACAGTTACAAGCCCCCTCTAAGGTAATTTAGCAAGATTCACAAGATTTCGTTCTTCTGACTTGTTGTTACCTAATACCAGACAAAAGAAACAGAATTCAAGAATCACATAAATATTATCTGTGACTATTAAATGCTTGCAGTTCAAATAAACCATGCTATCTATAGGAGACATTGCCATTTTCTGCTAGCTCTCTTATACAAAGACATTTCCTTTATGATACAGAAGCCTATCAGTAAAATTAGTCATATTGTCACACTATTGTCCAAGGAAAAAAAAAGCAGTAATAGAGCTAGTTATCACAATTTATTTGTAAATTGCTGTGTGTATTGTGTCTCTGAATTCCACTTGATACTTAGGTAAACAAAACATGAATTCCCTTTCATTTCTTACTTGACCAAAGCAAACAGACTGTGACCTAGACACCTATATATACATTTCTATTTGTTTGGGTGTCGTCTAACTGTCCTGTTAAAAACTACACCACTTTGCCTAGCACAGTCAGATTTTACTGCTGGTCAGAGAGGCCCTTCAGCATTAGTAAAACACATACAATCTTAATTAACATCACTTTCTAAAATGTTGAACTACAGAATCTCTTCATTACGAATAAAATATTAAGTAAGGAAATGAAATACAATTGAGTGAAAATTTGAAAAGCAATGCTCTGGAACCATTGTTAAAGAAAGTATCTGAACATTTAGAAATATCCATTGAACTTGGAAAACACTTTCGATGCTCTCTGATATACCATACAATGCTGCAATATAGGAACTGTCCTAAACCAGACATTCATTAGAAGACACAAAACATTAACAGACATGTCAAACGCATCATCTGTCAGAGCAAAAGCTGTGGCAGTGTCAAAAATGCAGAAAGTTTTACAAGCTTCAACTTGAAACCATTTCAAACTATCTTCATTGCCATAATAATTTTTCATATTAAAAGCCTTACACCTTCTTCTGATGTTTATTTTGTTCATTTCATTCAAGTCCATGGTTTCACCAGTCTCTTTTGATGCTGAACTCCCTAAGATTAGGGGACGGAGGTGCTGAATCATAGCAAATGTTTGTATTTCCTCCCAGAACGTATAACTGAACCAGCTTGAATACTTCATGAATAAGACTGTGAAGATCATAACAGACAAATACAAAATCTGTTTTTAAAGTCTGTAACATATTTTGTAGCAATTAAAATAGCTGACCACATCAACATTTTAACCTAAAGAGCCATTAGGAATGCACGAAATTTCTAATGAGTATTTTTGAGCTCTCTACAGAAAAATCCATCTTTGAACAATTCCTGTCATCTCCTAAATATCAGTTTGTAGTTTATTAGTCAGTAGATTTTCCATGATCACTTAAATAAGGGTAAGATGAGAAGCAAAAGTCACAGTTTCAAAATATTTTACCTCCTCCAGCATAATCACGTACCATTACCCATCATACTTTCAGCAAAGGCTACTCAAGTCTATTAGAATTTGTCTTTAATAAACACCAAAGATTTCTCGATAATGACTGAAATAGTTTGTGACAACAGGTTGTTTTAGGACCCAAAGAATAAAACAGCTGAAAACTATGAATTACATTTATTTTTCTACATGTTCAGAGAGGATCCATGGTGCAAAGATTGCTTATATTACTGAATTCTGCAATGTGAATATAGAAACTTACAGTTACTGGTCCTTTTATCTACAGCAAGAAGCCACCATTTTCCTTTTATTTCTTTTATAAAATCAAGAGCTCTAAGACCAGGAAACTTTCACTGGATGCCAGATATTTGATCTCATGTGTGTAGGTCAAACGGCTGTGTGTTCTCTGCTGAAACAGAGTTAATGCAATTTCAGGCTGTATAATTTTATAGCAAAGACTGCAAGACGTTTTGGAGATGTCATTGACTGCAATATAAATCAATATTAAATTATCTGTACAGGAAACATTTTCAAAAGATGGTCCATCAAGCTTTCTCATAGGATCATGGATTTCTAGGAGCATACTCTAATAACTACAGTAAGCTATTACAGTTTATCTCCCTCTTCAATTATTTACTGGTCAAAACAGTCAAGTGACATTGCTTTATATACATTCAATGTTATATACTTGGTTCGTAACTTACTAATGCCACACAAAATCAAGAAGGTAAAAGTTCCTGAACAAAGACATTTTTCCATTTGAATACATGTATACAGACAAACAGCTAAGTGATGCAAAAGGCTGTCCTTTAGGCATTCTACCTTTCTTAAAAATAATGCACCAAAATATCTATCTAAACAGCACTGATTACTCTGCAGCATAATCTCTAAATGGCTACACAGTGTACTATTTAGCCTGATGTTGATTACACAGTCATTTCAAACCACCTAAAGACCTTCATCATATTTCTATCAATTTCTATATAGATGAAAGCACATTTCAAAGCCTCCTCGTTGCTGAACTGTAAAATGTCTTATGACTGTCAAACTGAATTTTTTTTTTCAGCCAAGCAGTACAAATTACATTTCACAATATAGTACCACAGGACACAATAAAAAGAAGAGCCTATCAAGTGGTCAGATAAAGAGACGGCAATTCTTGCCCTGTCATTGCCACACAGGCAGGACACTTCAACAGCAACAACAACAACAAAAAAAATCACCAAAAAACCCCCACACCACTGGTATAACCTCTAAAAAAAGTTCACACATTGAAGCCTCATATGGGTCTGTTTTGATTTGCGAGGAGTGACACTGGTGGTTGGAGAGGCTTATGCTAAATGTTCCAGACAGCTGATGCAACCACCTCTGCGTCTGCCAGTTTGCAGCATGATGCTTCTAGAGCAGTGGGGCTGGCTGCTCTTACAGACTCGAAGCAAAAAGGGGGGAAAAAAAGAGGTGGAAATCCACCACCACCACAAGAATTACTAACATCAATTTCCCCACAAACAACAGCTACTCGTGTACAACATTAACCATCAGGAGCTGGACCCTTAATGCAGTTTTCATCGTGTTGGTAAACTGTGGGGTGGCAGCTCACAAAGGTCCAACTCCACTGGCAATGAGACAATTCGAACCCAGCAGCCTCCCCAGTGTCCGTATTGAAGTGGAATTAGGGCCATCCCCATCATAGCAAGAAGCACGGCCTGCCACCCCCCAGGATGTCAAAGCACCCCGGCTTCAGCTGAAAAGGAGGCCACGGGCAGCGGCCAGCCCCAGCTCGGGGCCTCCTGGCTAAAGTTTGGGTCGCTTCCCTCAGCCCAAGGAGGCTGCGCTAGGTGAAGGCGGCGGGAGAGGGGCCTCACGGGCTCCGCAGAGCTCTGCTTTGCAGCGGGGTGGCCGAGGACGTGGTTGGGAAGGAGGAGACACGCCGAGAGCCCTGGGGAAGAGGAGGGACCGCCGGCAGGAGGGGGAAGGCGAGAGGGAAGGAGAGCGGTCGGAGACGGCACAGTGGGGAGCGAAGGGAGAAGGGGGGGAGCCCGGCGGGGAGCACAGCGGCCGCG
>NW_010166055.1:0-928 GCF_000695765.1 Mesitornis unicolor
AATATTTCAGGTGTGCCTATTGACCCGGGCTTCCGAGAGATCGATGAGCTGATCCGGAGCGAGACAAAAGGGAAAGGAACACTGGAAGTGCTCAGCCTGAAAGATGTGGAGGAAGGAGATGAAAAGCTTGAATAACGAAAACCCTTCCTGTTCTACTTTAACAGCATCTGCAGAATGACTGGCAATAACCACTCACAGAATGACTGGCAACAACCACTCTCTCGTTAGGCCTTCATTTTTTTTCCAATCTCTTGGCCGTCTGAGTCGTCCTGGCTTGGTGAGGTCCTCCTGCTCCCCTCTGTCCCCTGTCATAGCACAGGGAACCCCCAGAACTTGGTAGGGTGACACACTGTGACTTCCTGTGTCCCAGGAGCTGGCCCACCTGCCTCAACCCCTGGTGAGACAGAAGACATGGAGTTCATGGCCTTGAATGCCCTCAAAGCTGCTGATGTAGCCAAGGTGAGATGATCTGGGGCACCCTGGGGCCCTGTCCCACGCTCCAGAGCCCACAGATGGCACCACGTGCTCGAGCTGGTGAGTTCCTGCAATAAAGAGCAAAAGGGACTGAACTGGGCTTGCCCACAGCACCCAGGTGCATCCATAGCTCCTCCTGCATCTTGCTTTTGGGCCAGGTTACCCTGAGGCTGGGGACATTATGCCCAAAGCACCGGCCGTGGTGGAGGCAGCATGGTCCATCCTCCAGCCTTCCTTGCCCAATTTCCTTCTCAGCCTGTTTAGACACAACGGTCATTTTTGATGCTGGCCATTGCAGCAGCTCAGCTTTCTCACAGAGGTCCATCCCAGCTTTAGCAGCCACTTCTCCCTTCTCCGATATGCTCCAGGAGGACGTGACCAAGATGGAAAGCCAGTTCCTTGAGGAGAGAGAGCTCAGGTACCGCTCGCTGGCCGCCCGGAAGGTGAATATCGA
>NW_010166055.1:1004-1665 GCF_000695765.1 Mesitornis unicolor
GGACGGGGGGAGATGGCCTGCATCAGTGCCAAGCGCCCCATGCGTGGTCAGGCTGCAGGGCCAGCTCTCCCAGGGTGCCAGCAGCTCAGGGGGTGACGATGGATGTCCTTGCAGCAAGCGAGGTATGAGCACACCATGGACTTCTCGGCCATCCAACTGCAGGACGAGGTGGTGAGTAAGTGCCTGGTGGGGCGCAGGGGGGTGGGACACATGTGAAGCCACAGACATCCTTCCCTGCCACTTCCCTCCCATCCCAGATACCGAACTGGAGGCCACCGGGTCCCAGATGGAGCACAAGAACTGGGTAACCGAGAAGATGGAGAAGGCCAGGGCTGCAATGCAGTGCTCCCAACTTTGGGTAATGTAAAAATCCATCTCCAGTAAAACACAGGGCTACTCAAGCCAGGGGGAGCCTCTGCTCATCTTGTTGCATTGCGGAGTTGCCTGCTCACCCCTGCCCCTGGAGCCCTCCAGAGCCCCTCTTGTGCGGGCAGAGGTGGAGCTGCTTCTCTCCGTGCCATGAGCTTGCAGCAGTCCACAGTGCAGAAACCTCCCCGAGGCCATGGCCTGGATCCTGCGCCCTGTAGGAGCACTGGGGGCTGAGTCCTTGTGCTCTTCCCTGGCCAGGACATCTCCAGCAGACTCCGGGAGCAGCAGAAGG
>NW_010166055.1:1824-2075 GCF_000695765.1 Mesitornis unicolor
ATTCTGTGATTCTGTGATTCTGTGATTCTGTTAAGGAGTACAACGGCAAGAAGCAGCCACTGAAGGAGAGACTGAAAGAGCTGGAGCTAAAGCTGTCTGACCTGAAGTTTCAAGAGCCCCCCAACGTCACCAGGTGCTGCTGGCCTCAGGACAGCAGTGTGAAGCAGGTCACCATGCTTGAGGGGGGATGTGCATCACGGCTGCCCCAATAGGGCAGCCCTTCCTCCATCCCCTGGCAGAGTTTTACTGCC
>NW_010166055.1:2298-4383 GCF_000695765.1 Mesitornis unicolor
ATGGCAGGGGTGTTGGGCTGGATGAGCTTTAAGGTCCCTTCCAACCTAGCTATTCTATGAGTCTATAAGTGTTTTAGTTGGAGAAGACCTTTAAGATCATCAAGTTGGCTGCTGGTTGCAAGCCGCATCTCTGCTCTGCAGCTGGTGGGGGAGTGGGAACCTGAGCAGCTTTTGCAAGAGATTTGGGGCATCTCTGCACCCCTCTGCAGTTGTGTGAATGTGAATGTGGTTGGCTCCAGGATGATGGAGAATGAGCTGAGGATGAACCTGCAGTGGGAAGAGGCCCGGCTGGAGGAGATGCAAGCCCAGGCACTAAGGAATAAGGAGCTCCTGGTCAAGTTTGAAAACAGCACCAACCACCTCTTCTTCTTCTATTTGCATGGCATCACTGAGCCCAGCCAAGTACCAGCATGGTGCTGGGGTGAGCATGGCCCTGGCCAGTCCTCGATGGTGCAAGGTGACACTTGGTGCAGCCACCATCAACCTAAATGACTGCTTTTCCCCACCAAGGTTGTTCTCTCTGTGTCTCCAGGATGATTCTGCCAAGGCCATGGGGTTGCAGGAGAAGCTCCGGCAATGTGGGCAGAAGCTGCAGTACTTGGTGCAGCGGGTGGCCAACTTGCCTCCCGATAGCTACAGCCCTGACAAGGACAACGAGGTGCATGGGGGCTCCAACCCTGCTGGGGTCTCTGGGGACCCACATGGGGCTCTTTTGGATGGCCTGTCGGAAGCCATCCTCCCCGCTGGGAGCATGGAGGTGGCCCCAGGAAAGAGCCATGGAGCAGCTCAGCCCCAGGTGGCTCTGGGCACTGCAGGATGTCTCCCTGAAGGGAACATCAAGGTGGGGCACTCCTTAGGTTGTAACCCTTCTCCTTCAGCAGTTAACCCAGGTTGTCTTCACAGACTTCTGTGAAGGTGAGGAATTTTCTGGACAAAACAACAGCAAATGATCCGAAGAACCTGAAGATTTCCTTGGAGGACAGAGGCAGTAGAGTCCAAGGTAGGAGAGCCCAATGAGGACACATCCACATGCAGTGCCTGGGGCTGTCTGCGTCCTCCTCCTATGGGATGCTCTTGGCAGAACCTCTGAGGTTCCCAGCTCCCACACGTGTCCCCAATGTGCACACGTGTTCTAATTGCACACGCGTGTCCCCATTGCCCACACGTGTCCCTATTGCCCACATGTGCCCCAATGCCCACTCGTTTCCCCATTGTCCACACATGACCCAAATGTCCACGCATGTCCCCATTTTCCACCTATGTCCCCTTTGCCCACCCGAGTCCCTATTCCCACACGTGTCCCCATTGCCAATGCGTGTTCCCATTTCCCACATGTGTCTCCATTGCCCACGTGTGACCCCATTGCCTACACGTGCCCCAATCCCCACACGTGTTCTCATTGCACACAGGTGTCCCAATTGCCTGCATGTTCTCCAGTTGCCCACATGTGTTCCTATTACTCACACGTGTCCCCATTGCCCACCCGTGTCCCCATTACCGGCACGTGTTCCTATTTCTCACATGTGTTCCCATTGCCCACGCATGTCCCCATTGCCCACGCGTGTTCTCTGTCCCCACACACTTACCCACACATGTTTGCATCACCCACACATGTTCCCATTGCCGCCTCGTGTCCCCATCACCCACCCGTGTCCCCTCCTGCCCCTCGTGTTCCCGTTGTCTCCGCGGAGTCGCCCCACTTCCTGCTGCTAAAAATAGAATGATTTGGCCGGGGGAGTCCCATGGGTGATTGGGGGTGATCCCTCTGTCCTTTCTGGAGGGTCCCCATGGGAGTGCTCTCCCATCCAATCCCTGTCCCGGCACGGGGGAGGGTCATGAGGGGTCCCTACAGGTTTCAATGGGGGCACCCCCATGTCCATCCTTCCTGGTGGGCTCATGGGGGTCCCATGGGGTGACTGGGAGGGCCATGACCCCAGTGCCTGTCTACTTGTTCTCGCCATTTAGCGACAGGATTTTGTAAGCATTGTTCAGTCGGATTCATTGCTAAAGTACGCCATGGAACAGGTTCTCCAACTGCCTGTGGTACTGGCAGGCAGGCAGTGATTTGTGACATAGTCTGTAAAT
>NW_010166056.1:0-469 GCF_000695765.1 Mesitornis unicolor
TGACTTAATTTCTGTGTGTAGAAAAAAAAGAGCATTGCATGGCAAGAATGAGAAGTTGAGCTCAGTGTGATGCTCCACATTTTCTGGAGGGCAGGTAGTGGCATTAACTGTAATTGTGGCATTAACTGTAATGCCAGAGGTAGACTTTTCATCCTGAAAGGACAGAGATGATGAATTATATTCTGATATGAATGACAAAAGTATCCACGATTGTATTAGACAGGATTGAAAACATTTTAAAGGGCAATTCTTTCCCATGTTTTTTGTCTAGGCTAGATGCTAAGTAGGAGTAGAAGAAACCTCCCCTACTGGCAGATTGTTTCATAGGCACTCAATGCACTTTTCTCTGGCTTCTCCTGAGGGAACTGATCTTTGAATAGTCTCAGAAGCAGGTTACTGGCTAACGCTGGCTTTGCTGCAGGTTGAAAATCCATATTCCTAAAACCAAAAGGGATTTCATTATTTTTCT
>NW_010166057.1:0-244 GCF_000695765.1 Mesitornis unicolor
GTGGGGGCAGAGGGATGCAGAGGGGCTTGGGCAGGGGCCCAGGGACCGGGCTCTGAGCGTCCCTGCGCCCCATCCCACAGGCAGCAGGTTCCCCGCTGCACGTACCCCAGCGTGCCACGGAGCTGTGGAGGCCAGCACACCCTCACCGCCCTGCTGCAGCGATCCCCAGGCTTCAAGCCCCACCCGCCCAGCACTGCCCGGCTGCGCCAGCCCGTCACCCTGCTCCCCGGCAAGGTAAGGCTAT
>NW_010166058.1:0-206 GCF_000695765.1 Mesitornis unicolor
ATATCTTCTCTTCAGAGCTGTTATGAGACACAGGCTTCGAATGCAGATATCATTCAATATAAAACTATCAATGCCCTGCTCCTTTGCCAGTGCTCCCAATCGCTTAGCTTGTCCCCCATCCAGTTTTATTGTATCTGCTCCAGTGTCCCAACACCGCAACAGCCATGTCATCAGTGATTCACCATCCCCCCGGGCATAGTCTTTTC
>NW_010166058.1:423-3082 GCF_000695765.1 Mesitornis unicolor
TGCCGGGGCCGGAGCCCGAGCCAGGCCAGAGCTCTGACCAGAACCAAGGCTGGGGATGGGACTGGAGCCGGGATCGGTGCCGGGGTCGGGGCCGGGGCTGGGGCTGGGATGGGAGCCGGGACGGGAGCCAGGGCTGGGGCCAGGGCCACCAGGGCGGCTTTTATAACGATATTATTCTCACGCAAAGTTACCTGAGCACGCCACAGCCTTACAGTTAGCGGCATTTGTATTACAATGAAGAAACACAACACATAATCGTAGTAGCCGTTCATCATTCCTCCCATCCCCTGTGTCTCAGGCTTGCCGGTCAAAGGAACAGAATCGTTCTTCATAAGCATATTCATGATGTAGCGGCCAAGGTACTCAGGCAAAGCCTTAACCCAAATCAAGCCCGCATCCATCACGGTCCAAAATATATGGCAGTATAACATGGAAACAGGGCAAGTCAGCATGACAGACACCAAAACAAAATTAAGAGAGGTCACAAAAGCATCCTGTAGCAGGACTCGCAGAAGCACAGTTATGAGAGACACTGTAGTATTAACTTCCAACTTGTCTCGTTGGGGAAAATAATAATAAAAATTATTTTTCAATCGTGCCTCATGTTGGGCGCCAATTATCCTGTCTCTGTTTAAGGGTGAGCGAGAGAGCAGGATTTTGTCTCTATTGTCTCCCTACCCTCCCAGGGGGAAGATTAAGAAAAGGGAATAGAGAGAGAATTAAAAGAAAAATGCTTTGCACAAGGTTGGAAGTTAAGACTGCAACAAGTTTAATGAAAAAAACAACAGGGGAAAGGAAAAAAAGGAACTAATAAGGGACAAAGGATATTTAAGTATATACAAAACCCGATCCCAGTAGTCCTGAGTGGAAGTGTCCGAGCAGTGCCTCGTGGCTGCTGCGCCTGCTGTGGCTCGTCACCAAGGACCCGCGTGCGGACTCGTCACCAGGGACCGCAGTGGTGCCGGGGAGCAGATGGTGGTGGATGCTGCCAAGTACGTGGAAGTAGGCCCAGCCATCCCGAGATGCGACAGGAGGCAGCCCAGGAAGCCAGGAAAAGCCCGTGAAAACCTCGTGGTTTTTTTATAGACTGTGGCCAGAAAGGGGAGGGAACAGTACTGATCTCTGACCCTCCAGTGTCCTACAGACACCACCAGTCCTTCCCTTTCAGGCTGGTAACCCTTAAACCATAACACTTGGTCAGAGAGATTTTTTTTTTTAGAAAAAAATAAAGGAAAATGAGAGAGAAGAAAATGTGTACTAAGCTCTCATTCCTTCCTCCATAATTTACTCGATTTTGGAATATCTGAGGAGAGAAAACAGTAGATGGAGATGCTTAAACTTTCACTCTTTAGGCTTATGAATCTATGTATACCTTTGAGAAATGAATAAGACTAGTTTGTTTGCATTTCAGAAATAGGGAAGTAAGGAAGCACAAGTGCCCCTAGAGTGACCTTATGTGCTCCAGTTAAAACTGAGCTCTGGTTTATACATCTAATAACAAAAACCAACCTTTTTATTAGAAATTGTAAGTATAGCTTTCTTTGGATAGGAATACAGTTGTGTATGTTCTGTGAGTTCATGGAGGAAAGACTTCTGTTGGTCTCCAGAAACCCCAATGTAACTGTTGGCTTTAAATCGTAAAGTGCCAGCCTGTGGTCTGTGATACTAATTTTGCTGAAACATCTCTTAAGCCTTATGAAAGGCTGAGTCTTTTAAGCTCCTCAAAGCCTCTTGAATCCCTACTTATATGTAGCAACTTCCATTCATATGCTTGCGTTTCACTGTGTGGACACCAGAATATGACCATTTGCCCTAGAGCACAGGGACTTAGAATTGCAGCTGCTAGATACCTGTGGTGGTCCAGTTTTTGTATAAAACATTGCCAGTGTATCTATTTTATATTTATACATTCTTATTTGGATTACTCTTATTATTAACTTTCTAGTTGGGAAATTAAAAAGAACAGATAGTGAAGCTGAGAATAAAATGGAGGAATGCTCTAGTTTAAAACCCAGTGAGAGCTCTTAATCCACTAGGAATAAATTCAGGGCAACAGGATAGTGCTCGGAAGCAGAATGCAGATTTTATTCAAGCCAGGTGAAGCGCAATTTCCAAATCGAAACAGACATTTTGTATGGCTGGCAGTTGCTCATTTGGCTTTATCTGATTCTGGATAGGTGACTGCTCATTTCTCTGGCTTCTTTAACCCTCTGAATTTCTCTTCTGTGGTATTTTTTGTACTTTCTTAAGTTTGCTCCGCATCAAACCTTTCTGGAGCGTTTTTACACGGAATCATTTCTCTTCTGCATTTACGTTTATGTATGCTTAGCTGCGTATCCACACAGTAGAAGCTGTAGTTGTAAATGTAGCAAATGGATGATTATGATTGATATTTTAGTTGTATATACACCTTAGATTTTACGGCTTGCATATAACTACCTGGGTAGATGTTGATTAAAAAAAAAGGTATACTGCTCTTAGTTGAATTCCTCATATTTTGTTTGATATGTCTCAGTGCTTTGCTTCTCTTGGAAAAAGATAATATCCAAGATGGTTTCTAGCATGTTTTGCTACTTCAGTTTGACCTGGTTTAAATACCAGCAAAACATCTCAATTTGTACAGTTAGAAAACACCTGAACACAGGATATAGAAAGAGCG
>NW_010166058.1:3113-33589 GCF_000695765.1 Mesitornis unicolor
TAGGGACAGAAATGTCTGAACTCTGTTAAAAGAAGAAAAACACAAAACTATTGTTTCCTGTTGTGTTGGTTTTGAGGTTTGTTTGCTTTTCTTTGAGAGTGCAGAGGAATGTATGTGTGAAGTTTTCCAGAGGATATTTTTTCTGCACGTCTAATTTTTGTCCTGTGCTTGTTTGGACTCTTAAGCCTGTTACCAGTACTGTTTTTCAAGGCAGTTTCCACCCTACCCCCAAATGTACTTAAACAGAAAAGAGGGTGGAGATTTCACTGTTACTCATGTTGGCTGTAAACAACACTGGTCATCAATTAGATTTTTCCTGCTATCATTTTGTCTGTTTGGTGTTTCTTTGATTTGTGCATAAGTAATCATGAATAATTTAATTGGGGATGTCAGCGTTTGCAGATGTCTCATACTAATCCATGCGCACATAGTTGCTTTGTAGTTCTGTATATTGCAGCAATCTCTTTTGAATTTAACACACTAGCTTGTTTGCATGAGGGCATTTTAGCAAAACATTAAAAAAATACTAAAAACACAGACAAGGATAAACCACAGATGCAATGCATAGGAATTGGTGAGTTACTGTGCTTGTAATCTATTCCTGTTAACAGTTGGTTTTCCTCCTGTAGAACTCAGTGAAGCAACCACATCCCAGATCCGCAGAAAACCACGGCAGTGGACCAGCCTCCCCGCAGGTATGGGTCGTGTATGGGGGGATTCATTCCCTCCTTCACTGCCGTGTCTCTTTGTGCTATGGTGGCTTAAGTGCCCAGTCCGTATCTTTATGCTGAAGTAGGGATGACAAGTAGTTGCCTGCAAGGATACTAGGGTGTTTTGCTTGTGTATAATCCCATTAGCTGGTACTAAGTGTTGTCAGTGATGTGTGGAGCCTTTTTTTGTAGGGACGGGTTAGCAGTATCTGACAAGATGCTGCAGGCTGCCTGTGTTGAGGTGCTTCTCATTGCTCAGGGACACAGCCAGCATGGAATATGGATTGTTAACCTCGCTTTCAAAAGCAGAGGGCATATTGTGTGGCTGATTCCTAGCTGAAGGAAAAGAGCTGATAGGCTTAAAAAAAATTGTCACTGGTGATAAAGGTGGAGGTCATTCTTTAATATGTCTCAGAAAAAGTTTAGCTTGCTGGAGTGGGATTAGCAGTGGCTCCTAGAATGTGTCCCCCAACATTTGATTATGGGAGGCAGCATCGTGCAGCAATGCTTTAAAATCACTTCTGTAGCACCAGTGGTATATGGTACCACAGCATGGAACGTCTTGGTTTAGAACAGCATAAGTACTTAAGCTGCATAAATCAATAATTGTGTTTTATGTAAAAATAATAAAGCTATTTAAAATAAAACTTTTTTAAAAAGAGCTGTTTAAGACAGTGTACTAGAACTATTGTACAAGGACTTTTACAATAAATTTGTTCTCTTAATCATAGGAAAATATCTTTGTGTCTTTGAGATAAATACAGTTTTCTGTTTAATACATCTAGAAGTGAGTCGCCCTTTTTTATGTTTGAGACAACAGTAAATGCAACTAATTATTTTAGTTACATATCCTTCACTTTTTAAAGGGATTATGCAGAAATACATTCTTTTAGAAGTTTAAATCAGAGCTGTAGTTTATTGGATTTAATTGCTGTCTGAAATTGCCCACATCTCGTAGTTGCATGCTTGATTTTTCTGCACAAGGAGATGGTTCTTCTGAGGGAGTGATAGCTATTTGGTGTAATGCATGCGTTAGGCAACAGTTGTTTATTTTCCCAGGTCAGGTCTCTGTTTCCTGGGCTTTTAGTGCATCTATCTGCCTAAAAGCAGAGCAGTAATTACTTGTTTTGATTTTTTTGCAGCAGAATGACCCTCAGTCTTTTGCCCAGAGGCTTCAGCTCCGAGTTCCCTCCATGGAGTCTTTGTTCCAAAGCCCAGTAAAAGAGTCCCTGTTCCGCTCTTCTTCTAAGGAGTCCTTGGTACGAACTTTTTCAAGAGACTCCTTGAATCGACTGGACTTGGATGCAGCCAATCCCACCTTTGATCCACCTTCCGACACTGAAAGTGAAACAGAAGAGCCTGTGGGAAATATGGACAGTCTCAGCAAAGAGCAGCTGCTGCAGCGACTGCGCAGAATGGAGCGCAGTCTGGGCAACTACAGGGGAAAATACTCTGAGGTAGGCGAGGTTGTTAATGACTCATCTGGGTGGAAAGCAGGGAAAAATGAGGCTAAAAGGTACTGCAGTAGTGAATAATCTTTTTCTGTTAGGAGCAAATGAATCAACTTAAGGCTAGCATGGAAGTTAAGTTATTGTAGTAAGTCTAGTTGGTTTTGGCCTAAATAGGCTGAATGTTTTTCTGGTAATAAAATGTGGAAATCCTTTTCTTCTCATGTTTGTAAATAACTTCATGTTGTCAGCAATAGAGATTAATTAGTTACTCACACACAGTGGGTCTATGATGGTTTCCGCTGTAAGCACATAGCAAGGGGTGGAGTTCAGTACAGAGGTGAGCATGGCTTGTAGTCACAAGACAGCAAGTTTACCTTTCTTCTGAAACTTACTCTTGAAGCACACAAGGTACATTTCCTGTACATGTGAGGGGCAAGCATTTTGTTTTCAATAACTAAGTTCTGCTGCCCATAATTTCCAGGTATTCCCTAGAAGGAATTAATTCAAGGACTATTTCTTTCACTGTTTTTCATGAAAACCAATGATATAAGTAGTTTTGCTACTGATTTCCCAAGTTATTGGGAAAAGTAAAGCTTTTTGGTGATGGTGGTGATTTGTTGTTGGTTTTTTTTGTCGTTGGTGGGTTTTTTTAGGTGTGTGTGTGTGTGTTTTGTATTTAAAACTGGCTATTTGCATTAGTTTTTATAGTTCATTGAATGTTTGCTTCCCTCAAATACAGAAATTCCTATGCAGACTTCTGGCTATTGCTGTCAAAATCCCTGGAATTTAAAATGTGTATACGCCAATTAGAATATTCAGCATATGCCTGAAAAAAAGAGTTGTCTTCCATTAATTCAGAAATAGTTGTCTGCTACTAATTTTTCATTCTCTTCTGGCTGGTATACTAAGATACATTTGTTAAAAGTTTATGAAAACAGTGTTGCCAAAATGAAAATTCTTCAGTTTGTAGGTTGGTGTGGGTTTTTTTGTTTGTGTTTTTTGCTTTGTTTTTTTTTTTTTGTAGTGTTTGGTTGGGTTTTTTTAGTGTAATCTTCTTTATCAATAAAGTCTGGGGTTTTTTTTCTGGTTTTGTGAGTTTCTTTAGTTCAGTTGGAGGGAAAAGCTGTTTTGCTGGAGCTTGGAAGAAAGTAGTTTCAATACATAATGAGAATTTAAGATGTAAATTTTTTCTGTTGTTTAAAGTAGGATACAAAGTTAGTGTCTCAGAAGAAAACTCAAACTACTATGGATCGTTTCCCTTACCGTATTTTTTAAGTGCAAAATAATTATAACTCTGAAAGGAAAAGTAATTTTGAATTCTGAAAAATCCTGATTGATCTTAAATAAGAATTTGAAGCTATCTTCTGTTTTATTGTTTTCTGGTTTTGGTGTTTTGGATTAATTTTTCTTTAGTTTTCCAGGAGTTTGAGAATGGAATATTCTATTTCCAAGTGGCATTATGCTACTTCAGCATTTGATAGCTTAGGCAACTGTAATAAAATTTTTAATTAAACTAAATTGTGCAGTTACTCATGAAGTCCTTTTGTCAGTTTACAATGAAATATTGTTCACTTCCAGCCTGTCTTTGTCTGCTGGGTATATGCAAAGCACGTGGAAGGAGAACATTATTTCATAGACCATTTTTTCCTGGACTTTTAAGTGTATTTTTAGATGCATACTCCTTGTAAATTAGATTTTAGTTAAGCTCTCTGGGACACATTACATTACAAATGTATATCCCTGTAGAGAGGCTGTCTGGGGTGTAACTTTCTGATACAGTTTTTTTTTGACTGCCTGCTATTCTTAGAGGTCTTTTTAGTGAAGGGAAAATTGTGCATGAGTGCTGAGTAACCTCATTGTTTTGTCATGTTTGCTTTATTTTTTTAACACATTGGAAATATTTTGTAAATGGAAAAAGGAAACATTGAGAAAAGGTAAGTATATTTGTGTCAGAAGAGCTTTCTCAAGTGAAGAGTTTAAAAATGCAGATAGTGATACAACTAAGCAAATAATTTTGATAGCTATAAGTGGATGCATTGTCATCATTGTACCTGTTTTCTGTATTTTAGCTAGTGTCTGCTTATCAAATCATCCAGCGGGAGAAGAAGAAGCTACAGGTAAGCATTGCCTTTCATCCTCTCCTACCTGAATGCTTTTCCAAATTTTAAAATGTGTAGTGCAACTACAGATTTCATTTTCAGTGTGTTGTATGTTTACTCAATCTGTTTTGTGCATATATTTATGTGTGTGTGCATAATGAAAGACTCTTACCTGAGATTTCTAAGGAAGCTGAGCTAATACTGGTTTGTCAAATTAACTGTGAAGTTATTGCAATAAAAAAAAGTTGGACTACGTCAGCTGAATTGAGGTGATTGCCAACCCACAGTTGGCAGTGTATGATAATACACATCAAGTTTGACTTGAAAGAGAAATACAAGTTATTAATTCTTCTGCTGAAACACAGTTCTATGAATGTGTCTATACTTTTATATATAAAGTTACATTTAATATACCTGATGTTTATTCTTCCTTTTTTAAGGGCATTCTGAGTCAAAGTCAGGATAAAGCACTTCGCAGAATTGGAGAACTGAGAGAGGTAATTTCCTTTATTGATTGAATAGTTACTTTATACCACACGTACATAGAATCTTTCTCTGCCTAGCTTTTGATATTTTTCTTTTTGTTCACTTTATAAAATATTTCCTATTGCATAGCAGGGTTTTTTACCTCTTGTTTTCATTTGTTTATATGGTGTTATTTCTCTGTCTTGTTTCCCTTTCGGCAGCTTACTGTCATAATCTAAGAGCAGTTCACTGACTGTGCTGCTTTTCTGTTAATTGTGAAAGAGGTAAAAACGTGTGTGGTTCTTGCAGTATTGTTGGGCCCAGCAATAGATGTCCCTGTGCAATTTGTTGCTCTTCTAGTATTGAGAAATACAAATGTTAGGCACTTTTTAATAAAAATTTTAATGACTATCAAAAAAACTTTGGATCAATTTTTTAAAAAATATTCATCGTGATCTCAGTTATAATACTTACATTGTTTTTATGGATTTACAGTATAGTTTGATTTCATTCACAAAATTAGGTTGTGTTATGATTGTGTCCTTAGGTTATAGTGAAATGAAGAGGAGAGGCTCTAATGTATTTGGTATTGATAATGACCACATTGGGCTTAATTAAAAGACATGTTCGAATTATTGGGCAGAGTAAATTAAAAGGGCTAGTTCACAAAAGACATACTGTCAAACTCTGGTGAAGCAGAAGCTTTTTTACTGCCCCAAGAGGCAGTGCAGCATCAGGTTCAGAGATGGGTGTGTGAGGGCCTCTCTCTTACCTTGCTCGGAAGCTGAGTACCAGCTTGCTCAAAGCCATAGTCTTCCCCTGTGGCTGCACTCCTGCTTTTGGTGTGTGTTGTGCTGAGCAGCACCACTGGTGTGGAGGTTGCAAGAGCCATCAGACTAAGGTGAGATCCCACCTTTGCCTGAAGGCAGATGAGGTCCAGCCAGTCGGGTGTCTTGCCTGCAGACAGTGTTGGTCCCTTGAGGACGAGGGGCAGTGACTGAGCCATCCACATGTGCATGTACCCAAGGCTCATGCTCACCCATAAGGGGCTGCCCTTGTGTGACCAGTCAGGCAGCCAGTCATTTCAAAGAAGGTCACTGGCAAATTGCAGAGCTCGCTTCTTCAGTGCTGTGGGGTGTAATCCAGGTAAGCCTGCTGAGAAATGGTGTGTGCGACAGGAGGGACGTTTTGATTCGGATTCACTTTGCTTCTGCCCCAACAGCTGAGAACAGTGAGCTGGAATGCTGAGTGCACTGTGCTTGTCTGAGCCAGAACCCGTGCCTGCTCTGTTGCCCTGTCCTAAGCTGAACTGTCAGCCCATAGGAGGGGAAAACCCACAGCATTACTGACAGAAGTGGATTTCCAATTTATTTTTTTCTGTTCATTACAAGGTCAGATGAAAGAAGCTCATTCTGTGTTAAGTCTACATCTGGATGCTCCAGTAGGTTTAGTTTTCCAGCATATTGGTACTTGGTAAAGTTTGGAAGTCTTATATATACACCAGAGTTAAAGCTTTTGATTGTCAAAAAGGGTTGGATGTGTGCATACTTATTTTTCACTTCTTCTGTCATATTCTTTGAGAAGATATATATATATTCATAAAAGTTATAGATATATATTTGTGGTTTATATATATATATTTATATACATATTTGGCATAAAATTTAATGTTGTTCTTATAAAGACTCCTTCAAATTTAACACTGAAATTCGTTTTTTATTATTTTAAAAACTTCAAAAAGTAGTGGCTTGGTCATTTGGAAGCTCAGGTGTCGTAGCATTAGGTAAAACAGACTTAAAAGAAAAATTACGCATTTCCATTGTAGAAGCTAAAACAGTACAAAATAGGTCAATTTGTTACCAGAAGTTAATTTTAAAAATCTTTTTCTTCATCATACAGTCCATTCTCCCCATAAATGTGTTGATTCAGACAAGTTTCTTCTAAAAGAGGACCATATAAGAATAAACTAAGTCTCCTTTGAGGCCAAGTTGACAGTGTGAAATAGTCTCTGGAAATCAATGTGTCTTTCACTTTAGTTTTTTACTCTTAAGATTAATTCTTCAGCAGCTGTCTTCAAGTAGGCTTCAGTGTTCCCCTTCTCAGACAAGTGTCAGAAGGGACTTTGGGATCTGAAGAGGACTATTTCTGTGTTGGTTTCAGTAAATCTCTTTGGCACTTGTTCTTCCACTGAGCTGCTTTGCTGTGCTTGGAAGGAATTGCTTCCAAAGCTCAGAAGCATGAGGCGGAAGTGTTGAGAACCTGAGGCAATGCAGGACTAAAGAGTGGATACAGGTACTTGGGAAGAGAGAAGAATGGTTTTCCCATGGTGCCTTCTGGCACTGTCCTGCCTGTGCATGGCTGGGCAGGCTCAGCTCACACAGCTGTGGTTCTCAGAGTCGGTATCAGGCTCAGCCATGGCAGCAGAGATTCACTTTTGGAGGTAAGGGATAGACAGCAGTTTGGGAATATTTGTAGTGCATGTATGAAGTGTTGTATGGTTCTGATTCTCTCAATAAACAGTTGTATGTGAATTAATTTAAATATATTTATTTTCTGTTACAACAGTAATTAGTTAAAGAATATAAATATTTAAACTTTAAAAGCATAGGAAGTAAAAGAAACCTCCCTAAGACAGTATTTTATAAGGTTATGTAGATCCTACTAATGTATTTAGGCAACATGTACAAGTTTCTAAAGGTGATCAGCCAAATAGATGCAAGTAAAGCTACACAGTTAAGTTCTTTGGTACTCTCTGTCTTTCTCATTTGAGACACAGTTGAGGAATAAAAAAGCCAACTTACAGCTCTTACAAATGGCATTTGTCATACTAGAATGCTAGCATATTGAATAAATGTTAGAGAAATTTACATTTCTACTGTTTATGTTGACTTTAATCTGGTAGCTAAATGAAAAATCCAGTTTACTGAAGTGCGGTCTTTAACTTCCAGGAGAAGTGTGTGCATGGAAAACAGTTTTCAGGAGCAGGCTTGAGGTGACCTCTACACAAACTTATTTTTAGGAAGAAAGAATCCTTGACAATTTTGCATCAAATCCTGCTGTTTTAATGCTGGGTGTTATAATGGTATATATTATATATACCATAGTATATATTCTTACTATGTTGTGTGGAATGTTGTACAGTAAAAGAAATAACCACTTTGTGGTTGTATGCTGGTGTCACAAGTGCAAAGAGGTATTTTTAGTATTACCTCATAATATTTTGATAAGCCTTTTAAATTCACATTTCAGTTTTCATCTGAGATGCCTTTGTTTATGATTCTCAGGAGCTCCAGATGGATCAACAAGCAAAGAAGCATCTCCAAGAGGAATTTGATGCTTCCTTAGAAGAAAAGGATCAACTTATTAGTGTCCTGCAAACTCAGGTAAGATACCTTACCCAACAGATGTTCTTTAAAACTGCTCTTCCTTCTGATGTTTTTAAAATTATGTATTTCCTACATATTTTCCACCTATTTTGCATTATGTATATAATGCATATCTATGCTTTATTATAATTGCTGCTGAGTTGTTAGGCTTCTTGGGAATTTATGATTATCGAGAAATTAAGTGCATCTTTGTGGCAGAGGATACCTTTGTAAAATCTCACTCATGTTAAATATATTTATTTGATCTGCACTTATACCTTATAAACCTTTGTAAGTCTTTGTTATCAAGAACATATTAGCAGATGTTTGAGCTAAAATTGCTTTGGCAAAATTTCTGTTTTGCTTAATTGGTCTTTGTTTCTCCTCTCAATTATACTGTTTTTTGTTAGTTGAAAACATAATTCTGATTTCAAAAAATGCTAAAAAAATTCAGACTGATTTTTCCTTTCTCTACTTGCTGGTATCAGTTTTATTTAACTCTCTCTAGTTTTGAAGATGAAAACATGATCTACTTAAAATCCTTGGGTTTATTTAACAAAAGGAACATTTTTTTTAGGTATTGTTGCTGAAACAGAGGTTACAGAATGGTCAGATAAGCACAGAATTGCCTGATCAAAATATCCAATCTGAACAACAAGTTCAAAGTCCAACGAAAGAAATCAGTACAGAAAATAATGTGGAACCAGGAAGCAATGGTAGGTATTGTGGCTTTTTCAAGAGATCTTGAATTTTGGGGAATAAATCGGCTATTACTAGTGATGGAGTAACAATACTTAGGGCTGAACATGTCATAATAGGGATATATTTTGTAGGAGACAATTCTTTTCAAAACAGTGGGGCAGCTAGAGAACAGGATAACCCATCTAAGATCCTAAATTTTAATAGGAATTCAAATCTGATGTCTTGCCATTGTCATTAGTGATGATAGTATTGTAATCAGTGCATTTGTTGGCAGGTGTTGTTACTATTCCTACTTAACATGATTAAGAGATTCTGTCCCCCATAAGCAAGGGCCAGTCTTTTTTGTTTGTTTTCTCAAGAAAAACTAAAAGCAAAGATCAATTTTTATATCTGTGCTATGGAATAATTTTAACTTTTCCTCACAGGAGGTTATTTGAGTTATATCTCAAATGTTATGGACTTTAAGTATTGTGTATATTTGATTACTGAGCAAGGAACATTTAATGCTGATACATAATGAAAGTGTCTTTAATTGGTATCCTTCATAGGGTAGGGAATGTAGGGCTCAGAGAGAGGTGAGCATGCATCTTGAAATGATCATTGTTCAGCAACTGCCATGATTTTTATATGTTAGGATGATATGAAGAGTTAGATCAGAGATTTTCTTAGCTAGCATAATGTCTTTTTTTAGTGCGATGTTTCCTTTGCTGGAGTCTGCTTCTGGACTAAAGTTTTATAAGACTTACGGTCATGAACTGAACCTCTGAATTTGTCTGATTCTGTTTTCATGCCAAATACTCTTACAGCCTCCAGCGTATCAGAGCAGAACACACTAAAATATTACACAGTGTGCTAGCTGTACAGAGAGGTGTACAGCTCGGAAAGATACTAAACATGGCCTTCTTGCCAAATGTAGTATTGCCAACCTGGGTATTTTAGAATTAACATCATACCCAGCCCTGGGAAAGCAGGAATCTATGCGCTTGGCACTTGAGAGATGTGATTTGCTTTGCTTTGCTTTTTTTGCCTGCTTGTGAATATTCTGTTAGTAGCAGCAGGCACGTTTATAAATCATGACTTTTTAACTGTGTAGGAAACCTTATTGAGTAATAGTTTGTTTTTGAAGCTTGTATGGTAGCTGTGAGTCACCTGTAACATGAATGATGAATGCAGATCTGCGTTTTGGAAATGGTGTATATATGATAATGTTGGTATGTTTTCCTGTAGAGAGTAATGAAGACTCTGTTAAAACACTGGAAACTCTTAATCAGAGGATGAAGCGCCAAGAGAACTTGCTGCAACGCTGCAAGGAGATGATTCGGTCACATAAGGAGTGCTGTGCCCAATTAACCAATGAGAAAGAGGCACTTCAAGAACAGTTAGAAGAGAGGCTTCAGGAACTGGAGAAAATGAAGGTATTGAAAATGCTCTTAACTTCCAGTATTTACTAAAACACAGTAAGAACTCCCAGTATTTCTAAAATTTAATAATTGAGCATACTAGTAAACAGACTGTCCTTGTACTTTTGTGGAGTAAAAGTGGCAAAACCCACCTGGAATGAACACATTGAGCAATTACTCAGAAAGCTGTAAAGAAGGATATAAAACCTTCCTGTGCGAATAACCATAAAAATTGTATCAGAAATAAAGTAACAGTGGGAAGCTGGAGTGAGAAAAAGACTGTCCTAGTGCAGAAGACAGGAGGTAAAGTGAGAAAAGTGGAGCTGAGCTAAACGTCTGAGACATAGTGGAAGAGGCACTGTTCAGTTACATAAATAAACAGAAAACACTAAAAGGCAGAACAGTGGAGAGCACAGTATAGTGAAGGTGACGTAAGTGCAGTCCCAAAGCTAAATTAGTATTTGCACAATTTTCTTTTAAGGCCATTAATGCTGGGTGTGGAGTAAAAGTACGGTGGCTGATAGTAATGAAAACATGAAAACGTGATAAGTATATATGTATTCAACTTCATTTCTGGAGATCAGAATCTCTTCTCTGTCTTGATCTCTGAGCACTAGCCCAGTTTGAAAGAGGTCTGAAAGACTTCGAGTTTTTCAAGGATCTTTTCCAGAACAAGGGCAATAATGAGCAATTATGTTGCATTGCTGAGATCCTCTTGTAAGCAGAGATGCAGGTATTACCTGCATGCCTTAGGTATATTTCTTGCCCGTTTTACTGTGGCAGCTCTGAGATCCGTGAGCCAAATGTGGAGTCTATAACTAAGCCTTCAGATAGCTGAATCATAATAGCAACCATAAGGCAATCTAGCACTACGAGACGTAAAAGTAATTTATATCTGCCTATTTAATTTCCCTGGATTCTGTTCTGTGCCCTTCCTCTAAGGCATAGTGCAGGATAAGAGCCAAACCTAAGCTGTTTGTTGGAAGAAGGTATTTTCTTACAGATGGCAGTGCTTTAAACTTGTGGTTGGTTGTTTTTTTGTTGTTGTTTGGTTTTATTTGGGTTTTTTTTAGGACCTTCACATGGCTGAGAAGGCTAAACTGATTACACAGCTGCGTGATGCAAAGAACTTGATTGAGCAGCTAGAACAAGACAAGGTAAACAAAAAAAAATAAACTTCATAAGCTTTAAACTTAATAGTTTTTGAAGAAGGTTGTTCAAAATTCAGAATATCTGACTGCTTGGTATTAGGAACTGTTCTGAGTTGTCTGATGTGATTTTTGGTTTATATTTTATTGAGAAAATAATTGAAGCTACCCAAGAATTTTATTATATAGATACTTAGGGTATTTGTCTGTTAGGTTATGTGTAATGCTGCAAGATTATGTTATTTAGGATGGAGCAATTATGCTGAATCATAGAATGGTTTAGGTTGGAAGGGACCTTAAAGTTCACTCATTTCCAAACCCCCTGCCATGGACAGGGAGACTTACCACTAGACCAGGGTGCCCAAAGTCCTGTTCAACCTGACCTTGAACACTTCCAGGGAGGGGACATCCACAGCTTCTCTGGGCAACCTATGCCAGTGTCTCACCACCCTCACAGTAAAGAATTGCTTCCTTGTAGCTAATATAAATCCAGCCTCTTTCAGTGTAAAGCCATTATCCCTTGTCCTATTACTGTATGCCCTTGTAAAAAGTCCCTCTTCAGAGACTGGAATGCTGCTGTAAGGTCTCCCCAGAGCTTTGTCTTCTCCAGGCTGAACAACCCCATTTCTCCCAGCCTGTTCTCATAGGAGAGGTGCTCCAGCGCTCTCCACTTAAAACATGTTTGTGGTCCCCCTCTCAACTCACTCCAACAGGTTCATGCCTTCTTATGTTGAGGGCAATATTCCAGGTGGGGTCTCAGGAGAGCAGAGTATAGAGGAGCAGAATCACCTCCCTCGACCTGCTGGTTGTGCTTCTTTTGGTGCAGCCCAGGGTACAGTTGGCTTTCTGGGCTGCAAATGCACATTGCCAACTTGTGTTAAGCTTCTCATCAACCAGCATCTCCAAGTTATTCTCCTCAGGGCTGCTCTCAATCCAGAATGCACTCCTCAGTGCCAGCTTTAAAAATTACAAACCAACCAACCAAAAAAAGGACAACAAAAAAACCCCCACAAAAAAGACCAAACCAAAACCAACGAAACAAGAACCCAAAACAAAACCAAAACAACCGAATAGAACTCCCCCAAACACTAAAAATGATGACATACAATGTAAATTAATTTTAAAATTACCAAAGAAGGAAAATTAACTATTGTTTCGTAGGTATATGAAGAGTTTCTCCGTTTTTCATTCCTTAATTTTTTTTTATCAGTCTTTTTACTTGGAGTAACTTCTGGTGGTGTAATAAGCAACATGACTAACACTCGTTATATATGCATGTTCTCTAAGGACAAGTACACATGCTACAATGCATTTACTTTTGGTTTGTTTACAGAATGCGTATTTCAAAGAACAGTATCTGTACCAGAGGGAGGAAGTTTTCTTGATGATCCTTAGTTGCTGGAGGAGTTCTTTTCACCACTAGATAAATTTTGCCTGCTTTTCAGAATAATCCCTTGTTCTTATCTTCTTTTTGCTATCATTTTCTATTTTCTGACAGAGAAAAATTCTGTGATTTCTGGCCCTGTAGTAATAGATTAAAGTTTATTCCTGACAGTGATTGTGTCATGGCTTGAAATTGTTTTAGCTATATGTTTTATTTATTTGCTAGCTTTTTATCACAAGGACCTTTTCCATAGGGTATGGTAATTGCAGAGACAAAGCGACAAATGCATGAAACACTGGAAATGAAGGAGGAGGAAATAGCCCAACTGCGTGCACGGATCAAACAAATGACTACAAAAGGCGAGGAATTAAAAGAACAGAAAGAAAAATCTGAAAGAGCTGGTAAGAAATTCTGAAGATTTTTACATTTATATTTAAACATGAGAAAGCTTTAGCATGGTCTTTTTGCACTCTCTCATCAGTTGTTGTTTGGAATGAATATTAAGAGATGCTCTTTTTCCTCATGTTCTACATATCATCCCTGCTGGCGTCATTACTAACACTTCTCCTACTTACTAATACTTCTGATCAACAGAGTTTTCGAATGTTTTTAAATAGTTTGTCTCTGTTGTCATTTCAGTTGGAGTTAGGAAGGAAACTGCTGAAGAGCAGCTGTACTTTCCTGTTTGTAGGAGAAAAGATTGATTTTTATTTTTTTTTGCTGGTATATCTTCAGGAATAAAACTTGCAGTTATCCATAAGTTATTATTATAATGCTGCCAGTCTTTTACATAGAAAACATAGCAGTGAGTATATAAGAGCTTGGGAAGAAGTAGAAACAAGAAGATGTGTTACAAACATAATAAGCATTTTCTTTCAGTAATTGTAGTGGAAGTGTTCCTGATTTTCTTTTTAGTGAAACTGCAGTGATGATTCGCTTTAGGCTTGGAACCTCGCAGTTCTGTAACAAGCAACCCTGTGGAAAGGGTCCTGGGGGTCTTGGTGGATGACAAGCTCAACATGAGTGACCAGTGTGCTGCAGCTGTAAGGAAAGCCAACAGGATCCTGGGTTGCCTTAAAAAGGGCATCACCAGCAGAGATTAAGAAGTCATTATCCCTCTCTACTCGACACTGGTCAGACCACACCTTGAGTACTGTGTCCAGTTTTGGTCCCTGCCATACAAAAAAGATGCGGACAGGTTGGAAGGGGTCCAGAGAAGGGTGACGAGGATGATCAGGGGACTGGAAGACCTGCCATATGAAGACAGGCTGAGTAAAGTGGGCCTGTTCAGCCTTGGGAAGAGAAGGCTTAGGGGGGACATTATTACCATGTACCAGTGCATAAAGGGTGGCTACCAAGAAGAAGGAAACTCCCTTTTCACAAGGAATCACATGGACAACAGGGGTAATGGACACAAGTTGCTTCTGGAGAGATTCTGATTGAACTCCAGAAAAAAATATTTTACCATGAGATTGTTGTGAAAACGGGGAAATAGATCTGATCTTGTGAGGCCGGCACCAAATATGGGACAGACGCAAGTTGGGAAAAATATAATAATTGTTTATTTACAGCAACATTTACAGGTTCTTTTGGATTGCCGGTGATAAATTAAAAAGCTACAGGTACACTGATGGTTGTATAACTAATATAACACCAACAACAATGCACTATAAAACACAAACACTAACAACAACTTGCTCACAGTAAGCCTGGCCGCCTGGCAAATAAACAAGCCCGTTCAAACAGAAATACAGTGGAGCAAAACCAAGAATACAGTCAGGGAAACCTAGAAATGAACCTGAGGAGAAATATAAAATACACTCAGGGAGTATGAACCTGAGGAGGAAATACATCACTCAGCATTAGCTGAGGTAAATAATCTTACCCACAAGGTGACCTGAGCAGTGGGGATGGAGAGGGATCAAATTCGTCAATCTGTCCAGTTCATCGGTATAGTTCCAAGCTCATCCTGTCCTCCAGGTAAGGGCTCCCACGTAAGTTACCTTGGCCAGCATTCCGACCAAGGGGGAAGGTTCTCATCACTCCATAGCTGGAGGAGTAACTCCTCATTGCTAGCATGAATGTATGTGACAGCAGGTAAGAAGTGGGGATGGAGAGGGATCAAATTCGTCAATCTGTCCAGTTCATCGGTATAGTTCCAAGCTCATCCTGTCCTCCAGGTAAGGGCTCCCACGTAAGTTACCTTGGCCAGCATTCCGACCAAGGGGGAAGGTTCTCATCACTCCATAGCTGGAGGAGTAACTCCTCATTGCTAGCATGAATGTATGTGACAGCAGGTAAGAGGATGCCTGAGTGGATTAGACCACCTGGGGTGTTTGTCTTTAGCAGTGTTTCCCCTTATCTTTAGTTATTACTCAAATTTCTGCATTACATCACCAGGGCATACATGCAGGTGGGGATGACTATAGACAATCTTATCACTTATGTTAATGTCACAAAGTCTGTTAATTCACACCTGCATGGGTAGAGGTAATGGCTCCTTTTGTTTGAGGCGGAAAGAAATGGAGGACTGGGACCATGAGGCCTCAGCCTCCTCTCACACTCCTCCAGGCATCCAGATAACACCAGATATAGATCTAGTGATGGTTGCCACTTCACCCAGTGCTTGCCACCTGCAGTGCTTGCCACCTCTCCCAGTGCTGAGTTTCATGCTTCCAGGCATGCAGCTACATGGTGTACATGACTTGGACTTTGTGACTAACTTTTGCTCTCTCTACAGAGATCAGACATTGGAATAATCTCCCAGGGGAAGTGGTGTATTCCCATATATTGGTCTGTTTTAAGAGTCAGCTTGACAAGGTGCTGACTCATCTCATTTAAACTCTACTTTTACCTTGAGAGGTTGGACTAGATGATCCTTGTGGTCCCTTCTGACCTGGGATTCTATTATTCTAGTTTACTTCTGATGGAAACTGGGTAACATTCATTGTGTGGTTGCGGTTCTCCTTCTGCTTGAAACTAAGTTAAAAGGTCAATCTGCCCCACCTTTGTTTTTTAAACAGTAAATTTGCTTTCCACTGTATCAATCAGAATTCTTTTAGAAGAATTTAGTTTACTCTCATAGGCATCTAAAGAAGTCCACTCTTGGCAAAAGCTCAGATGTGGTTAGTTTGCATGAAACATGATGCATATTTTCTTTGTCTAAAAAGTGATGAGAAGTTCAAACAGTACAGTTCATAGGAGTTTATTTTAAATCTGCATAGATTTAGATCAGAACTTTCAAATTTAAAGGTTAGTTTGGATAGAGCATTCTGCCATAATACAGAAAAGGAGCCTGAACATCCATCTTGTGAAAGTAACAAATATTTTGATAAGGTGCCCTCCTCTCCTACCCTTTCAGGTTATATGTCTTCTTAGCTCTGGAAATTCATATTTCAGTAGTAAATCAGTCCTGCTAAAGTTGGATTTTGTTCAGTGCTTGGAGACTGGGAAGTTTTTCGTCATAATTAAAAAAATAATAATAATCTGAATAATATTTTAATATTTCTGTAGATACAAACTTATTGTCATAGTTGTTTGAAACGCAGCATTTTTTGAAGCAGTATAAATCTCTTGTTTATGACCTAATTTCTACATGCTCTGGTTAATACAGTAATTTCCCTCAGGTTTGCATAGCCAGAAGCTGAAAATAGATTAGAGATGATGCTCTGAATACCTGGAAGACTTAACTGTTGTAGCGATAAATCATTTCAGTTATTAATAACGTGTTGAGTACACTGCACTTTTCTAGGTGAGATTTGTGTGTTAAACATGCTCTCTTTAAATAAAATTTTGGATTAAGTACTTTTGGTAACTTTCATGGTGCGTAAGCAGCCACTTTACCTTTGAGTGCATTTATTTTTGTACTCTGTCAAACATGCATATATACATGTTGGAACCCTTGGAAAATTAGTACTGCATCTAAGATACGCAAAATTGTAATGAGACCTTTGTTAGGTTTTCCTGTTACTTCTTTGGCTTCATGCATTCCAAAAACATTGTGACTTACAATGCAAGTGTAATTCAATACAGTTGAACTAAATTGTTCAGACATTTGTGAAAAACATCATCAATATTGGGGGAGACTGAAATGACTTCTAGGCCACAACCTTTACATTGAACCAGTATTAACAATTTGTCAGTTTTGTGTATTTGAGTTCAGTGTGCTTAAAGTTCTGCTTCTTGAGGATTTAATGTGAGATAACTTTAAATACTAGACTTCTCTTTCACTGTATCATGATTTATTCGAGAATTGACTTTATGTAGTACTATAATTGTAGAAATATTAATTTCATTTCTATTAGGGCAAAATAAGGAATAGACATAATATACTCGTAGCTGGAATTTACTTTCAAAGTGCTATATTGTAGGCTAAGAAGTGGCATATTTGTCCACTTCATGTGTTTTAACTTGCTTAGAGTTACGTGTCTGGCTTTTTTCTTTGTAATTCAGTGACTTTAGTGAAATGCTACAGTGTTTGATTTTATGTTAATGCATTTTTGGGTACTGAAATAGTGAAGAGGTATTGTGTGCACGTTGTGTAAATTGTATCTTGGTCTCTCCAGTTGAAGTTCATTATTTTTGTAGTTAGAGGTACATTATGTTGAAATCTCACAAAGCATCTTGTTTTTGTGCATCCACACATGCCAATAAGTGAATCATGGTGCCTTTCCCAAGCCTTGTATGAACAGGACTGGGGTAAGGGCTCTTTTTTCTTACATCCACACATTGAGTGCTTGAACTGGATTCTAAAAAGTAAATTCTGTGCTTCTCAGGTACTTTTACTTGAGCTAACTGCAACTGATTTTTTTTAATGCCTTGCTATGTACATATATTATTTACATTTTACTTCAACAAAGCTGCTTATAGCATTCGTAAATTTACTGGTTAGCAGAAGTTTGTTTTTCACAAGACCACTTGGCGTTAGTCCTTTTTGACTTCTCAGGATGCAGATTATTGACTGACTTGTATTCTGTACAGTAAACAAAAACACGGTCTTCACAAAGCAAATTCATTTTGCTTTACTTTGCCACTCTTAATAGGCAACATTTCTTTTACATGCTTAATTAAAGCTTTCCACCCTTCTGCAGAGAAACAAAAAGCTTGGACTGTGCATTTAAAATCCTGCTTAGATGCACAAATCGATTGTAGGAAATTAAGTCAACATTTGTTTCTCAAACTTCTGACAAGATGCCTGTTCTCAGCCTCCCGTAAGAGAAGATGTAGATCCCTCCTTTGCCATCCTGTTTAGTGCTTTCTTCCCAGTTTTCCGCGGTAGATGGCACTGTCGCTGAAGATAACACATCTGCAGCACCGGGAGTGTGAGCAAGAAGTCTTTGCAATAGGGACTGGTGTTGCACCGGGTAGGAGAGAGGCAATGCAAAGGGGGACTGAGACTGGTACTTTGGAGTAGCGTATGTAAAGCAGTTAACTCTCTAGCACACATTTGAGAAATCAGTTTTGCAGCCTTAAACTCTGCTCAGGTTCTTTTTGTGTAATTTATATACTGCACAGGAAGGTTTCTGGTTTGTCTGGCTGGTCACAGGAATGAGATTTTGCAGGACTCACCTGAGGCTCTGTTGGTACTTTGGTCACTGTTTCTGATTTGTCACTGTGCCTGTCTGAGACTTCATTTACCCAGTACTTGGTTAAAAGATCTTCCCTCAACAGCAGCTCTGCTGGTTGGGGAGGAATACAGGCAGTGCCTTTTCTCTTCGCATTTGGAATAGATGTATTTGGATAGAAACACAAACTTTTATTCCAGGCTTTTATCCACAGTAGAATTAAGATTTCCCGTAGAATAAAAATAATAATAGTAATTTAGACCATGTTCTGTGTACTCACCGATAGTTTAGCCCTCTGCTGGTTTGAAACTCAGCTTTGTCATGCTGCACTAGAATTAACTACTCTTTATAAAAATGATCTGTTTTGCTGAAGTGCTAAAAGTGCCTGAGATGCATATAATTTAACTTTTAGAGAGCTAAGTGTGTTTCTGTGAAGTGTTGCTTCTTTGTGCTTTCATACCCCCTGGCATTTTATCCATCAGCTTTTTTCTAGCTTTTGTATTAGCATCGTGCTTGCAATTACCATGATGCAGCTGCTGTACTGCATGTTCTCAGCTATTAAATATCTGTAGTCATCCTAGTGTGAACCTGGATCTTCTGTTTGGTGGATCTGTGGGCTATTGCAAATGCATTCTTTTTGCAGAAGTAACAGTTTTCTCAAATGAAAAGAAAGTGTTCAGACCAAGAATCAGAAAATGTGCATGGAGAAATTAAATAATTTGATCTTTTACTTGCAGGCTTTATTTTCAAGCTATACTTTGTAAAGGTCTGTACGTTTGTTTTGGATTCTTTTTTAAAAAATTATTTATGATGCTGTAATACTGAAAGATTTGGCCAGTTTTGCTGGCTGTGAGTGCTTTTGTGAGGGCTGAGAGGAGCATCAGGGAGGTCAGTGACATTCTCCAAACGCCCTTGTGCAGGCTGTGTTCGTAACTGAGTTGTGTTTGGGGTAGCGAGGTGGGAGTCCTGCAGGTCCCAGATGACATACCTCGATTGGAACTGTGAAGAACTGTGCTTGGAAAGTAAGGCGCTATAAGCCTTGTGCATGCTTACATTATGTTTTAGGCTGTTTTACTGTTTGAAATAATCTCTAGTGCTCTTAAATTTTTTGTGGTGAGTTTCAGTATTTATTATTTAAGTAGAACTAGGAGTGAAAAAGTGGATACAATGACGTGCTTTGGTATTGCCAGGATCAATAACAATCCTGTTCTGTCCTAAAATGTTGCTGTGTGTAGTCAGAGAAAGGCTTCTTCAGAAAAAAAAGATGATGATTCTGGAAAAGGTCAGAATTTGAGGGAAAGCAATTTTATGCCATTAAGTTACTCGAAAACATATTTGCAGCATTGCTTCAAAAGTACAGATTATGGCTAAAAGCTTCCATTTAGAACGTTGTCAGAAGATGAAGAATGGAAATTATTATTCACTTCTCAAGCTCATGCCTCAATGTTATTAAAGATATTTTCAAAAAAACAGGGATTATGAAAATTGCTGCGAATGCCTACTAAGTAATGGTGAATCAAGGAAACTAGAGATGTATATGTCTATTATGATTTCCTTTTTGGGACAGAACTAAGTAGAAGTAAGTTTGGATACTAAATAACACTTCTAAAATTATTTTGTTCTCTCTGCTCCCAGACCAGTATCCAAGTAGTCTAGGGTATAGTAGAATAATATACTTTTAGATGTTTTTGTGCTCATCAAGACTTCCTACTGAGGAAAAGAGATTTCCTAATAGTAATAAATTCTAGTCTTGTGTAATTTTATATGGATTCTGCCATCAGTTTTGGTGAGGAACTTGAATATTGTTATTGAATAATAATAATACAGCTCACAACATGGGAATTTATTTGCTTTCTTTCTGTATCTAAATTATCATCTCTGAAGTGAGTGAAGTATGTTAGAATACTTCTTAGCACGGAAGAAGCTGTGAAATTATTGCTTCCAAGTTGTAAATGAAAATGTGTTTCAGGAGGCTTGTACATCTTATGCAAATATAAATAAAATTCATTGCTGCAGCTTGAGTGTTCTTTTGAAACATCTCACAGATATTCAAGTTTTCTAGGAGAAAACTATTTTGTTCTTACATTTTATTTGTTAAATTTAGAAGTAGGGCAGATTTTGTAACACACAAGTATTTTTCCAGTGTGTCTGAATTGCATTGATATTAGTTTACATGAAAAGTAAATAGTGAAATGATGAAATTAGCAAAGACATCTATGTGGATTCCACCAAACCCACAGTTTAAAGAGGCAATTATTTAGGTTGTACAGTTTGAAATGAGCAACTGCTAGGTAAATAAATTGCCTAGTATTATACTTCATTGTTCTATTCAGGAAGAATTTTTTTTTCATGATTCAGTAAAAACTGACTCCCATAGCAGTCATTCCTGGTTTATGCTTCTGTCTGCTTGTTTTAGTGGCAGAACAACTTGTGAATTGCCTTTTATTCATGGAGCTTTCTTCCTCCTCTTCAGTTATTCAGCACATATAGTCAGAAGAGGAGTCATGTATTTTATAGTGATTTTAAGGGAAGAAATAGAAGCTACAGATTTTATCAGTTCTCTTTCCTTTCTAGATAATAAACCCATGTGGATTCTTGATGGATTTCTAAGCTCATTCTTCTGTTATTTGTGCAATTTACAGCTACTGAGAAGTCTGTACTTCTAACAAGGGACATAGGTATTTTTTGACTATCACATACTTTTTTTTTTCCTTTACAGCTTTTGAAGAGCTTGAGAGGGCACTAAGCATTGCCCAAAAGACAGAGGAAGCCCGGAAAAAATTGCAGGCAGAAATGGATGAAAAAATCAAAGCAGTAGAAAAGGCAAGTGAGGAAGAGAGGGTAAATCTTCAACGGGAGTTAACGAGAGTGAAACAAGAGGTGGTTGAGATTATGAAGGTAAAAGCTGAAATTTACCTTGTATTACTGGCTTTTAATCTAATCATTCAATTACACTTCAACTATAGTTGTAAAGTACATTAGTATATCAGAACTGTGTTATAAAATTTTTGCCATTTAATAAACTTAGTAAAAATTATTTTCTGGGATTAAAGATTTACTTAAGACAAAATAGAAAAATCCGTATGGAGGTATTTTTTGAAATTTATTTTTTCAAATTTAAATTTGAAGAAATTTATGGCAGTCAGTTCACATCTCCACCAGGATTTTGTGTTTTAATGCTAACCACTCTTAATTATGCTAATAGTCCAGTATGTGCTAGGCTAAAATATTTAAGACTTTACTTAAAACCTTAAACATTAATCTTAAACATTAGCTTAAATGTTTAAGAATTTGCTGTCAATCTGTTTGCTAGTTGAGAATTGCTAGAATTTGCTTCATCTGGCATATTCAGGTAGGAATTGCAGGAGTACTGCACATACCTTGAAAAGCTATAAATTTGAACATCTTTAAATTTTAGTTCTTGTGTTGACATTTGTTATGTTATTATTTTTTCTAAGTGGTTACATTAATGCTTTAGGGGGATGACTGTTCCTAAATAAAGCACATACATAAGTTGTAGATAACTGTCTACATAGAGTATCACCACTTGACTTTCTAGCTTATGAAATAACAAGAACACAGGGAAAGCTGCAGACAGAAGTTCCTTTTCTAGTTTATTATCACATTAGAACTGAAACTGAAAACACCAAGTTCACCTTGGTGGAAGAATCTTTAGAGCATGTGGTGTTTCTTCTAGTAGAACTGAAAGACTTGAGAAGGAAGACGGATAACTTCAAGCTTGAAAATAAGAGCTGTCAGGGCCTAATATTAAGCACTGCAAGTGATTTGTGACTTATATAAAGAAAGCAAGGAGATGGTTCTGGTTTCCTCTCTTTGCACCGCTTTTCTTATTAAGAAATAATACAAACTGTTTTGTTATTTAATATTTTGAAATTAGTTTTTTCTGACTTTGATTCACAGAAGTCTTCAGAGGAACGTGTTTCTGAACTAGAAAAATGCCATAAAAAAGAAATGGCTACCAAAGATCAGGAGCTAAATGAGAGATTACAGGCCCAAGAAGAGGCATTCCAGGAGAAGATGAAAGCAGTTCTTGTAGGTATCCCTAAAAAGCATAGAAAGACATTTCTTTAAGTATGCAATGATAAGCCTTAATCTGACCCTATTCCGCAGAGAGAGTCCCGTGTTCAAAGATGTGAGTGTCCTCCAAAAGTCAAAGAGTTCAGGGACCTCAGCAACATGAAAGAGAAGTAACTGCAATGATCCAAGCTGAATAATGATAATTAATCACTATCACTGCTCACTAGTGGCTGCATCTTGTGAGAGACTTATTTTTAGGGTTTTTTTTGTTTGTTTGTTTGTTTTTTTTTTAAATTTATTTTTTCTGGATTGTTGGCGATTAGCCACAGCTACTAAAGAGGTACAGAGAATGAGACTGTTATTTGAAAAGTGTTGGTATTACTATGTCAGGTTGTATTGTGTTATGTGAACACTGTTAACAGTGAATAGTGTTTGACCTCAGAAAATAATTTTCTTCTTGGTCAGGCTGGGAAGAATCATTGCAATTCTTTGCGCTTTTTTATAAACTGTAATCCACTTTAGATAATCATGTAATTTTATCTAACAAATAGTAAATTCTCTTTTGTGCTCTTCTATGTTGGTGGGTGACTATGAATGAGGGACTTTGACAGTCTCTTGTTGACTATAATTTTCTACATGTTTCTCAAGTTATTATTATTTTTTTAAATCGTAAGGAATAGAAGTTTTAAAATACATTAGCAGTGAAATCAAGTGAGGACAGACCTTAATTCCTCTAAGGTGTTACTGTCGATCAATCATGGTAAACAAACCAAAATGAAAGACTGGATTGCATAATGTTTTTCATACAAAGAGAAGTAGAAGACAAATGGTTCCCAAGAAGAGAGATTTATAGCAAACTTGTTTTCACAGATTAAATACAAACTCTGTCTGTGTGTGAAAAATACAGGTAATTAGTATATGACTCCTATTAACTAGTTTGTACTAGTTTGTAACTAGTTTGACTCCTATTATACTGGTTTTGAAGGTGTGATGACTATACTTACTGTTTTAATCGTAATTTTTGATACAGGAAAAAAATCAGAGTGAGTGTTTAAAAGCCCTTCAAGAAAAAGAGCAGCAAGAATCCCTAGCCTTAGAGGAATTAGAGCTACAGAAGAAAGCTATACAGTCAGAATGTGACAAGAAAGTTCAGGAGATGCATCAAGAAGTAGAGACTTTTAGAACTGTGAGTAGAGATTCCAAAAGGGTAAATTTTTACAAGAATTCCTTTCAGTATATATTCAACTGTGACAGATTTACAACTATTTTGGATTTATTGTGATTGGCTTGGTTTAATCTCAACAATGCTGCTTCTAGTGACAGAAATTTAGTGTATTGCCATGGTATGCTGCAGTCCCTAGTTTTTTTACAAGATTAGATGGCAAAATAGAGAAATACATTCACTTTATATGATGATGTAGGATATGAATTTGTATCCATCTACATAAAAATCATGTATGCTATACAAGAGAGTTAAACTTCAAGCTGTTTAACTTCTGGGTACCGGTACCATAGAGATACTTACAAGGATACTTGAGTAAGTAAAAAACTTGCTTAAATTAAGTGTCCTTTGTTTTATGTAATAGGTAAAATTGTATTATCTGCTAATGCAAATTTGTACATTATTCCACCACTTCCAAATATTAGTTTGTAAGTTTTTCTTATAGAATTGTTTTAATTTTACAGCAGCATTTCCATGAGAGACAGAATTAAGATAAATCAGTAGATATGTGGAAAGCTCTGTAATACTCATGTAAACTCCCAAAATCTTTCGTCCTATGTATCGGTGCTTTAGTTTAAAAAGAAAATGTGACCATATCTCTCATAAATATAATTTGAATTTTTTTAATTTTAATTCTTTCCAAGTTTTATTGTTTCTATTTTCACTGCACTGAAATAGAACTTTTTTTCATTAAATAACTAACCATAATGTAAGCAAAGTTGAGAACAAACTAGGTGAATGAAAGGCTTATATGAAAAGTTGATGTTCACTAAAAATAATGAAATAAGTGACTTGCAGTTACGTGAACCTGATGAGATTTTTTTTAAATTTAATCAACTTGTTACCTTTTGAATATTCATATTCTTTTAAAACTGTATTCTCTAATAGAGAATTCTTGAACTGGAAAGCTCTCTTGCCAAATATTCCCAAGATGATAGAAAGCAATCAGAGGAATTAAGTACTTGGATGGAGTCTGAAAAAAAGCAGCACAATAAGGAAATTAATGATATAGTTGAAAAACACAAGAAAGAATTGGAGTATATGAAACAGCAGCAGGAGAAGCTTTGGACAGAAAAACTTCAAAGCTTAAAGCAACAACAAGTAACTGAAATAGAAAAAATGAAAAAGAAACAGGAACAGGAGATAGAGACAATTTTGAAAGAGAAAGAAACAGTTTTCCGTGCACACATAGAAGAGATGAATGAAAAAACATTAGAAAAACTTGATGTGAAACAAACAGAATTAGAAGCACTATCTTCTGAGCTATCAGAAGCACTAAAAATACGTTGTGAGTTAGAACAAGAAGTCTCAGAATTGACTAGAAAAGTATGTGAAGCAAAGCAAGAATTGGAAGGAAAGTTGGAAGAAGAGAAGAATCGCTACAATAAAGAGGTTGAAATGATGTTAAAAGAGCATGAAATGGCTATTCAATGTGTTGAGAAGGTACTCAGAGAGGAACTCAACAAACTCAAGCAATTATTGGAGGAGAAAGACAGACTTCTGGAGAAACTAAAAGCACATGAGCAGAAACTAAAGGAATCTGCAGAAACATCTGAAGCTGAACTTGTTCAAGTGTCTGCAAAACTAAAGGAGCTTTCAGAGTCTTATCAGAGTACTTCTAATGAGCAAACAAAGGTGCATGAAGAGGAATTAGCAAAGCTGCGGCAAAAGCTGATAGATCTTGAAGGTGAAAAATTGCAACTTTGTGAGCAGCTAGAAACAACCAAATCACAACTGAGCAAAGTGATGAATGAGTTAGAGGCATACATCTCTCAGGTACATGACCTGAAGGAGTGTTTGGAAGAGCAAAGCAATGAAAATACACAAAAAGTAACCTCTCTAACACAACAATATGAATGTCATCTGAAGGATCTACAAAGAGAAGCTGATGAGAGAAAGACAAATCTAACTGAGAAGGAAAATGAAATTGAACACATGAAGAAGTTACAGAACAAGGAAGTAGGAGAGCTTGAACAGAAAGTGTTAGCCGCAGAGGAGAAAATTAGTGCTTTACAAGAAGAATATGAAAGTAAACTGAAACGTCAGGAGAACAAAATTGAGAAAATCAAACAGAAATCAAAAGATATGCAAGAAACTTTCAAAAAGAAACTTGCTGAGCAGGAGGCTAAACTAAAAAAAGAGCTTGAAAACAAGCAATTAGAGTTCAATCAAAAAGAGAGTGAATTCAATGCTGAAATGTTGGAAATGGCACATGCCAGCTCAGCCAGAATCAATGACGCTGTGTCAAAACTGGAATCTAATCAGAAGGAGCAACTAGAGAGTCTTGCTGAGGCTCATAGGAGGGAGTTGGAAGAAATTACCCAGAGTTGGGAAAAGAAACTCAATCAGCAGGTTGAAGAGCTCCAGGAAAAACATGAAATGGAACTGCAAGAAAAAGAACAGGAAGTTGGAGACCTGAAACAGAAACTTGCCACTTTCAGTGCTGAGAAGGAGGGGTCCAGAACAGAAATAACTCGACTAAAGGAAGAACAGATGAAAAGGGAAGAGTCCCTGAAGGACTTGCGAGAACAACTAAGGCAGTCAGTGGCTAAGGTGAATGCTTTGTCAAATAAAGAAAGTGACCTGAAAACACAGTTGAACAAGTTGGAAGATGATCTTAATCAATCCCTGAAAGAGCAGTCAGGACTTAAGGAACAGCTCAGTAAACAGAAAGCAGTTGAAGAAAATGACAAAGCCAAAATTACTGAGCTGGCTGATACACTAAAAACACTTGAAGCGAAACTCCAAAGTGTGCAGTCTTCCCAGTATAAAGATCATGAAAATTATGAGAAAAAAATAGAGGCAGTTCAGCTAAAAGAAACGAAGTTTAGAAGTCAGTCTGTAGAGCTTGCAGCCCAGTTGGATGCTTATTGGAAGAATGCTGAAGCTTTATTGCAAACAAAAAGCAATGAATTGATTGAAAAATGTAATGAAAAAATTGGCATAGTAACATGCAAAATTGTAGATTGTGAGCACCGAACTGCAAAAGTTAAAGAAGCTGTATTAATTAAAACAAGTAAGATTTCTGAACTAGAAGCTCAACTTAGAGAAGTAACAGAGCATCATTCTGCGTCAAGTACTTCTTTGCAAAAGTCAATGCAAGAGCTGCAAGAGAAGGATAATTTAATTATGTCCATGAAAGCTGACATTGAAGGACTTGTAACTGAAAAGGAACAATTGCAGAAAGAGGGAGGGCATCAGCAGCAAGCAGCATCGGAAAAAGAAACTTGGATAACACAGCTGAGGAAAGAGTTATCTGAAAATATCAATGCTGTTACCTCAATGAGGGAGGAACTCCAGGAAAAAGAATCCGAGATCTCTGCTCTTAACAGAACAATTCTTGACCTTAATGTTAGACTTGAAAGCATGGTAAGTTTAACAGATAAGGAAGCAGCCATATCTCTGTTAAGCAAGCAACATCAAGAGGATCAGTTGCAGTTGCTAAGCCAGGTACAGGAGTTATCATCCATAGTTGAGATGCTGAGTCAAGAAAAAGCATCAGCTCTTGAGCAGGTAGATCATTGCACAGGCAAGCTGTCAGAGTGGAAGATGAAAGCACAAACCAGGTTTACACAAAATCATGACACTATTAAAGATTTGCAGAGCAAACTTGAATTAAGCAATATTGAAGCCAATAAAAAAGATGAAGAGCTAAATAAACTGAAGGAGCAGCTGGCTAAACAAAGCAAGAATCTTGATAGCTTAAAAAGTGAATTAGAACAAAAGCAAAACAAGAGGGAAAAGCAAGAAAGTGAGTTAACTGCAAAGTTAAAAATCCAAGCAGCAAGAATTACTGAACTAGAAGAACATATTGCTCAGAAAACTTCAGAAAATTATTCCTTGATGGAGGAACTTAAGAAGTATAATGAACAAAAAGATTCAGAGCAAAAAGAGATAGCTTGGCAACTGCAGCAGGCAGAGAAGGTGGCTTCTGAAAAGGACAACAGATTTAAGGAGGCTGAAGAAAAAGTGCTTAATCTTGAGAAGCAAATAGGTTCACTGAAAGCTGATTTTGAAGCAAAGGAGAGGGAATTTGACCAAATAAAGTCAGCAATGCTTAAAAGCAAAGAGGAAGAATTGAAAGAATTAGCAGAGAGACTGAGTGCAGAAAACAACACTAAGCTGGCAGATTTGAAAAAGAAGGCAGAGCAAAAAATTGGGTCTATTAAAAAGCAACTGCTGTCTCAGATGAAAGAAAAGGAGCAGCAATTTAAGCAAGATAGAGAAAATCAGTTAAGAGACTTGGAACAAAAAGTACAGGAGAGAGAAGCCAAAATTGAGTCCTTAGAAGAAAAAATTAAGTCAACAAGAGATTCCACAGAACTAGAGAAAGAAATGCTGCAAAAAGTAGAGAGTGTAAAAGCTGCTTTAGAACAAGAAAAAAATAACATGCTCCAGAGTGTCCAAAAGACGTATGAAGAGAAAATGCTCCTCGTACAGAAGGGCTTAACTGAAAAAGATGAATTGTTGCAGAAGTATGAAAAGGAACTACAAGAGAGCAATGACTATCGACTTGAACTGCAGAACAAACAGGAAGAGCTCCTTAAAAAACTAGAATGGGTTGAGAAGAGCCATCAGGAGGGGCAGAGTAGGACTGAAAGTCTCAGGAAAGAACTTGAGGAGCAAACCAAAAAATACTCACTGTTAGCAGATGAACATGCTCGTTGTGGTGGTGACTTAGCCAGCACTAGCGAAGGGTTAAAAGCTGAAGAACAAAAACACTTAGATATGGAGCATGTAATTGGAGATTTCCAGAAAAAATTGCAGGAAAAGGAGGCAGTCAGTCAGTCTTTAGAACAGAAGATAAAAAAGTTGGAAAATGATCTAGTGAAGGAAAATGAAGTCCGTAAGTTAGAGAGGGAGGATATGAGTTTGAGATATGAAGAAAAGCTAAAAAGTTTACAGGAGCAGTTGGATGAAAGAAATGACAGTCTGAAAGCTTTTGAGGAAAAGGTTGAAGAAAAAGCTAAATCTGGTTTGGAGCTGCAGAAGTTACTGGGTGATCTGCAGAATCAGAAGAAGGACTTGCAGACTAAACTAGATGACACTGAAAGGGAGAAACAGAAACTACGCAAAGAAGTGAATAATCTTCAAAAAGACTTACGCGCTCTGCGAAAAGAACATGAGCAGGAGCTTGACATAGTAAAGAAGGAGTCCTTAGAAGAAATGGACCAGAAAATCAGGTAAATTCATTGTTCCTAATCTTGTTACCGTTTCTTTGCTTTATCTTTAACCGCTAAAACCTCAAGAATAATTTTTCTAATGCTCAATTAGTAGTAATAAACTAATGACTGGTATTTCCTGTCAATTTTCTAAATAGACCTAAAAGAACAGCAAGAAAAGAGCTACTTGGAAGTAGCATTTCATGAACACACAAAACAGTATTTGAGTCATCAGTTCAAGAAGTGCTTCATCTTTTGGCACAGTAATACTGCTTTTGATGTGTTTTAGTTATCATAATGTTCATTGCCAGAACATAAAATACATAAAATATTTTCCTCAAACAAGAAACAAAGTTTATTAAAACTTAATACTGAGACTGTAATGTTCAAATGATACCAAGAATTGTTCGTATGTACTGCCCCAAAATGTGGCACGCTGCTTAGCACTCTAATGGCTTCTCAAGCAAGGAATTCCCTAAAAATTCTGCTTTTAAGCAGCACATCCTTTACTTCCAGTTCTCCATCATCTTCAGCAGAAACTCCGTATCTTTTGGAAGTGTTCAATTCTGGATTGTTTTTTATACCAAATGCCTACACCTTTCAGGTGAATTCAGTAGGAGGGGAACAGAAAGCCTCTCTGAATCCCACAGAATTATCATTTGAGTTTATGATATTTGGAAGAAGGGGCAGGCATCACAGGAGGAGTGTAGGGCTACCGTGAGGCTGTGCAGGGAGAAAATTAGAAGGGCTAAAGTGCAGCTGGAACTCAATCTAGCTAGTGCTGTTAAAGACAATATAAAAGGTTTCTATAAATACATTGGCAATAAAAAGAGAACTAAGGAGAGTGTCCCCCCTCTAGTATATGTGTGAGGAAGCATAGTGACTGGGGATGAGGAAAAGGCTCCGGTACTTAATTCCTTCTTTGCCTCAGTCTTTAGTAGGAAATCCAGCAGTACTCTGGGTACCCAGTTCCCTGGGCAGAAAGACAGGGATGGTAAGCACAGTGAAGCCCCCATAATCCATGAAGAGGTGGTTAGCGACCTGCTACACCACTTAGACAAGTGTATGGCGCCAGATGGGATCCAGCCCAGGGTCCTGAGGGAGCTGGCAGAAGTGCTTGCCAAGCCACTTTCCATCATTTACCAACAGTCCTGACTAACTGGGGAGGTCCCAGTCGACTGGAGGCTTGCAAACGTGATGCCCATCTACAAGAAGGGCCGGAAGGAAGACCCAGGGAACTACAGACCTGTCAGTCTGACCTCGGTGCCACGGAAGGTGATGGAGCAAATCATCCTGAGTGCCATCACACGTCACATGCAGGACAACCAAGTGATCAGGCCCAGTCAGCATGGGTTCAGGAAGGGCAGGTCCTGCTTGACTAATCTTATCTCCTTTTATGACGAGGTGACCTGCTTGGTGGATGAGGGGAAGGCTGTGGACGTTGTCTACCTGGACTTCAGTAAGGCCTTTGACACTGTCTCCCACAGCATCCTCCTGGAGAAGCTGGCTGGGTATGGCTTGGACGGGCATATGCTTTGCTGGATAAAAAACTGGCTGGTTGGCCGAGCACAGAGGGTTGTGGTGAATGGAGCTAAATCCAGGTGGTGACCAGTCACAAGCGGTGTTCCCCAGGGCTCTGTTTTGGGGCCAGTCCTATTTAACATCTTTGTCAGTGATCTGGATAAGGGGATTGAGTGCTCCCTCAGCAAGTTTGCAGATGACACTAAGTTGGGAGGGAGTGTTGATCTGGCTGAGGGTAGGAAGGC
>NW_010166058.1:33759-67875 GCF_000695765.1 Mesitornis unicolor
GGATGGCCATGAGCCAGCAATGTGCCCTTGTGGCCAAGAAGGCCAATGGCATCCTGGGGTGTATCAGAAGGAGTGTGGTTAGTAGGTTTAGAGAGGTTCTCCTTTCTCTCTACTTTGCCCTGGTGAGACCACATTTGGAATACTGTGTTCAGTTCTGAGCCCCTCAGTTCAAGAAGGACAGGGAATTGCTTGAAAGAGTCCAACGCAGGGCCACAAAGATGATGGAGGGAGAGGAGCATCTCCCTTAAGAGGAGCGGCTGAGGGAGCTGGGTCTCTTTAGCTTGGAGAAGAGGAGACTGAGGGGTGACCTCATTAATGTTTATAAATTTGTAAAGGGTGAGTGTCAGGAGGAAGGAGCCAGGCTCTTCTCAGTGACAGCCAATGACAGGACAAGGGGCAATGGGCACAAGCTGGAGCATAGGAGGTTCCATCTGAATATAAGGAAAATACTTTTTTACTGTGAGGGTTACGGAGCACTGGAACAGGCTGCCCAGAGAGGTTGTGGAATCTCCTTCTCTGGAGACATTCAAAACCCGCCTGGACGCATTCCTCTGCAACCTAGTCTACGAGATCCTGCTCTGGCAGGTGCGTTGGACTGAATGATCTTTTGAGGTCCCTTCCAACTCCTAAGATTCTGTGATTCTGTGATCATATTCAAAACCATGCCATTCTAAAGTAGTTTTGGAGAAATTTTCAGATCTCCTACCTTGCTAAACTGTTCTTGCTCTCCCTTTAAACATTTTATTTCTTCACTGTATTTTTTTTTACATTTTTGTACAGGTGTGAACAAGAAGACATTTTGTTAAAGCACAACTCCACCTTAAAGCAGTTAATGAGAGAGTTCAATACTCAGCTGGCTCAAAAAGAAAGAGAACTGGAAACAGCAGTAAAAGAGACAATCAGTAAGTGAAATACTAATACACCTGTAATAGTAAAATACCCAGAAAAGCAAATCTTCAGATGTTTTGGGAAAGGGGAAGGGGTTTCACCAGGGTCTCTGGGAAAGACAACGTGTTTTATGACTGCCTGTAGAACTCAGGGAAAGAACTTACCTTGCTCAGGAAATAATCTATAAATGTTAATTGTAGCACGATTAGGAAAAAACATATATGTAGCTGTTCTTCCTTATCCTGCAGGATGGATCTTCGAGCTAGCAATCTGTCTGTCTCCATCTGTCATGACCAGAGTTACCTATGATAGCCATAGGTACCTATCTTTTTATCATACATAGACAAGAAAAAAAAGAGACAGTAAGTTTTTAGAGATGAAAGCACATGAGTAAGTTTCATTGTAATACTGCTTTGGCTTCAGAGTACAAACTTTTAACGCTCCATTGTTGAATGTATGGCACTGAAGAGTGCGTTAGAAGAAACTTAAATCCGTCTGGGAATCAGAATTGCGTTTTCTTAGGTGCATCTTGCAGACTTCATTCACTTTAACCACTAACTGGTTATGATGTCTGATTGCTATACGGTGTGGTTACAACTAGAGTACAGCATATTTCGCTTTCTCTTCTCTGTCCGTCTTTTGCCACCATAGTGTAAATTAGAGATTGGAGAAGTGAGCGGAAAGTAGCTTTTGACACCAGAGTTACTGAAAGCACCCATACAGGTGAGGAATTTCTGAAGATTTGCAGATGTTTCAATCACTTTTCTAGAGAGTGTTGGAGATAGAATTAGTTTTTTAATATTTGTCATGATCTTAACTTTTTGGGAAGAGTTCCTGCATCAGGTACAAAATATTGCTCCAGGTACCAAACTGCAGACAGAAAACTTAATACATATTGGGATCAGGTGACATAATTATCACTGGACAGACTGGAAAAATGACTTTGCATGACAAGTTTTCCTTATAGATACTTTCCATATTTTTTAAGCTTTTTAAAATACTGTTGTGACATAATTTAACAGAACAAATACAAGGTTTTTTATATTGCCTGCCTTTTTTTTTATAGGTAAAGCCCAGGAGGCAGAAGCTGAATTGATAGAAAATCATCACATAGAGACAACACAGTTGCATAAAAAAATTGCTGAAAAAGAGGATAATCTGAAAAGAACTGTGGAAAAATATGAAGAAATCCTTGAGGTATCTTTCTGAAACATTACATGGCTACATACATTTCAAAATATCTCTTACCCTTTTTTCATAGCACAACTAAACAGAAAAACTGTAATTCTTTCTAGTAAAGATCGTACTGCTTAATTACACTTGATATGTGTGGTGACCTAGCTGGCAATTAAAATATTTGTTTCTGTGTTTTATGAACACGAAAGAACATCAAAAAATAAGCCCCAGCTCTGATCATTAAAAAAAATAAAATATGGTTGGGTCCCTACACTGAACTGAGGAAAGTGAGTGAGTTTAGCTTAAGCTTTACTAGAATTGTGGTGGTGGTGGTGGTGGTGTGTTGTTTCTTTTAAGGATTCTAATACAGTGTTTATGGGTCAGCTTCACTCTCTAGCTTCTTTCTCTGATGTTCTGTCCAGATTGGCACCATAGCCCTTAAAGTAAGTTTCTGTTCTATGCAAGATGCAGTCTGTTTGCATAGCTTTTATACAAGCAAAGCTTTATTTTTAACTTAAAAGTGAACAGTTTGTCTACATGATATTTGCAGATAGACATAGTTTTGCACCAGTAACATTCCAACTGAAAGTTAGCAGCCAACTTAAGTCTAAAGATACTTTGCCTTCCAAGGTAGAAAGGTAAAGTACTACTCCTTCCAAGGTAGCAAGGACTGAGGGTTGACCTCATCAATGTTTATAAATCTGTAAAGGGCGAGTGTCAGGAGGAAAGAGCCGGGCTCTTCTCTCTGATGTCAAGTGATAGGACAAGGGGCAATGGGTGCAAGCTGGAGCATAGGACGTTCAACCTGAACATAAGGAAAAACTTTTTTACTGTAAGGGTTACAGAGTACTGGAACAGGCTGCCCAGAGAGGTTGTGGAGTCTCCTTCTCTGGAGACATTCAAAACCCTCCTGTACACGTTCCTGGACACATGATCCTGCCCTGACAGGCGGATTGGACTGGATGATACTTCAAGGTCTTTTCCAACTCTTAATATTCTGTGATTCTGTGAAATACAAGGAAGCCTCCCATTTTAGTCAAGTAAATTGTCCCAGCCCCTCATGTATGGCAACAAAAGATTAAATGGTTTTCAGTGCTAGACTGTACATAATCCCACTCACTAGCTTTTGTGGAGGGTTTGCTTTGTTTCTTTTTGGTGTTGGATTTTGGGCTGAGGGGCTGCATGAGGAGGGTGTTTTGTTCTTAAGTAGAGTGCAAAGAGCACATTAGAAAGTGGCCTTACAGAGAAATAATTCTTTTTCTACGTATGGCATACCCTGTATCTGTTAAGCCTGGACCAGCTTTGTAGTTTAGTACTTGCTTTTCCAGTGAACATATCACTGTAGTTTGTACTCTTGAGATTTTGAATGGTATAAGATTTTAATCTTGATAACAGTTGATTAATTGTACTAATTTTACGTGAAGTACAACAGCATAACAGAACGGGCAGCTCACTGTCCCGTGTGGTTAGCATGAATGAAACTGCAGTTTTAGTTCAGTTTAGCAGTGGAGACCTGCACTTTGAATTGAGGATGCTGTTTTATAAGCTCCCTAACGTGTTATCCCACAGGAAGGCCAGAAGGGACACAATTAAAAATACTTTTTTGCAAAGTGCCACTTAGGTGGATTAACTTGCTAGGGTTTAGGTAATTGTATTTTTCCTCTATAAATGTACTCTTAGCACTGTATAAATCATAAATCTCCTTACCATTCTTCCCACTGCTGCTTTCCTCCACACTGCACAGTGCCCTACAAACAATGGGAAGATGTTGTTTCTGAAAATGTGCTTACAACTGCTTTGGGGCCATCTTCTTTTTTTTTTTTTAGTAATTTTCAAAAAACTAACTGTAATCCTAACTATGTAACTGAAATTGTCAAAGGCTTAGAAAATCTTGTTCATCTTCTATGTTTGTTTCTTGCTCTTTTTTGTAGCCTTTATACTGAATTTCAAGCATATTCTTCCTGTGTATAGTGTAACTCCTTTGTCAATTGCTTTCTGTCCACTGTAGTTAAGGTTTTGAGTGGTTAGATGATTAAGTAATTCTTTCTTCCTGTACTTTGAAGGCTCGTGAAGAAGAGATGACGACAAAAGTTCATGAGTTGCAGACACAGCTAGAAGACTTGCAAAAGGAATATAAACAAAGGATGACTGAAGAGGAACGTTGGAACCGTGAAAAAGTGAGCTGGCACTAACATTTATTTTTGTCTTTAGGTGTGAAATGCTTAGTCTTCATAAAATTCTGTGGTTTGCTCTTTATTGAATTTTATTTATATTTCTGGCCTTCAGTTTCCCATATAATTTCTATTATTTTAGATGTTAAGTACTTCAAGAGTGAACCTCTTTAGAATCTGCAGTATTTGATACTACCTTTTTTAATGGTCCAGTTGTGTTGTGGTTATTAAGGTAGAGGTTTTTGCCCTCTACATGTGGCTTTTTAATGTTGATTTTACTGGAAGCCTTTTAGGAGGAAAGGAAGTCACACTTGGTCATTTTAATGTGATTTTTTCTTCAAAACAAAACAGAACAAAACAACAAATTCCAAAGGGTCCTGAAATAGTCTCTTGAATATATCAATTATGGACGGAGAGGTTTTCATTGAAAGAAGACTGAGTGCATGCTTTTGTTTTTCTGAGACCACATTTTAGTTTGAGGAATTCTTTGATGAAAACAGTACTAGTTATTATTACACTGAGAAGAGGAAAATTATACGAGGTGTTGAGCCATTGATGAGAATTCATATTAACCTTATTTTAAAATTTTTCATTTTAGCAACAGGCAGCACTGGCGGATACTAGAGATACTTATATGACACTGCAAACTTACAGTACAAATTACCTCACTGTCCTAATGTTTCTCCCTTCTGCCTTGCACTTGCTTACAACACCCTTTATATTACTTCTATTAACTATTCCGTGACATGAGTGTTATTTTTTGTAACAGGAAAAGCAGAAATACTTGTATCAGACGGCCTTGTATTTTTAATTAACCAATCTTTGTGCTCCCACTGATGATAATGTTATAATCTTATCTGGAAGAAGATTCTTTAAGAGACCTCTAAACCCTAAAACATGATTCTGTAGAGTATGAATAGTACTTTATCTTTAGGACTTCTTTAACTATGTCACCACCTCCTTTGTAACAGGGGTCTGCTATACATAAAGACATTCATTTGTCATCCCACTATACATGTATCTTTGGGATTACATATTCATTGATAGGACATGAAAGTTATAGCAAATCTGTATACCAGCAATGGTATTTCATGTATTTCTCAATTCTTCCCAGAAATGTATTGCACAGATTTGCAATGCTTAGCATAGAGCTGTAAAATATTTGAATGTTGCAAATATTACATCTCTATGTAAAGATGAATCTGCTTACAATAAACAAACAGCTAATTTTGCCGGTCTTTGGAATCTTGTCCACAGTTCTCCACTCCTTGGAGTTTCCATGGCAGGCTTTGGAGAAACTCAATAGCTTTGTTTTGAAGGATAAATGATGTCTCATTTGGAGGGGAGGTCATGTGGGAGTGCATGTACCTAACTACAGTTACAGATTCCAGATTTGAAGTGCTTGCAGAATAAGAATGGGATTTTTTGGTGAGTGTAAGGCAGTTAAATATCCATGATTTCATTGGCATACAGGCATCAAGTTTTCTTGAGTAATTTTGAGAATTCCAACTAAATTAAAATTTAGCAAATTGTTGACAAGCTTGCTTTTGCATAGCTCTAACTGAATGTGGATTTCATATTTCATACTATTTGCAATGGTGACTTCATCTCAAAACGACATAACTATTCTGATAGTCAGATTGTGCTATTGAATGTGCAATTCTGGTCCAGTCAAAGCTCAAATATTTAGCGTGCTGTTAGTAAGTGGGCTTCCAGATCTTGTTTTATCAGTATTTCAGGTTTGCTTTCTCACTCTTTGACACAGTCTGTTCTGAGATCAGGAGGTACTTTTCTTTTTTCCTCCTTAGAAATTAAGAGTTGCTATTCTTAATTCTTATCTGTCTTAATTTTTACGTTGCCTGTCCTTGATATGTCTGTGGGAAACTAATTTTGCCGTTACCTGGTACAATAGAATACATTTGAAAATTAATACAGTAGCATATATCTGCAACATTAGAGGTAGATGAGAAAATTGAATGAGACCTGTGAACCTTGTCCACGTATCTGAGCAGAAGTGTACAAATCCATGTCTGGATTTTACATGTGCATTTAAATGAATTCTGTCATCTTATATTTGCTGTGGTATCTTTTGTCTCACCTTCTTTCTTTTCTATTTTGTTGCTTTGTAATGTTTTTCTCTTATGGTTTGTTGGGGTTTTTTTTTTCCTTCAGCACTAGTAGTAAAGCAGCTCAGAAGTCTTCCATTGACTGGAAGCGACTTTCTGTGGGCAATTGGTAGATTTACTGTCTGAAGTTGGAGTCTCCCAAGCTGCAGGAGTTTGTCTTATAAAATCTCCTGTGCTGCTTGTTGTCAGCCTAGGCCAAACATCACCCATAACGTATCCACTTTGGCATAAAGCATAATTATACATTGGAACAATGTAGCATAATTATACATCTGAAGAATGTTTGTCTGACTCTGGTAAACACTAACATCCTGAAGCATTAGTGTTGGGATGTAAAAATATCAGAAAATGTCTCTCTTTGTGGGAAAATAAGTGTCTGGTCAGATGATTGAGGTCTTCAGAAGCAAGAGCTGCACTTACAGGTTTGAGATCCATAGGGGAATAATCTTTCTCTGTATTCTGTTTGTGGAGTGTAGGAAAACACACAGGTTATGAACCTACAGAGATGGGGAACAGCTTTTCTTTTCAGCACAATTCCAGAGAGGCTTGGGAAGAAACAAGTAGTATGTACCAATTCTGTGTTAAGATTTATGTTTAAATTTTCACCAACTGTTTTATGTTAAAATTATTTTACTACCTTGAGTTATACCCATGACTACTAAGGCTTTATTTTCCTTAAAGTTGGAACATTAAAAGACAAAAATTCTGGTTTAGAATTGTTTCTGTACTTAATAAACATTGCTATCTTTGCAAGATATAAACTACAGGACATGAAGCTCATAAACTGAAGCTATTTTCAGATAAATGTTCACATTTCTAAATTCAATATGGAGAATTAAAGAAAAAGAATATTGTGAATAGAATTGTGAGTAGTTAGTGTTTTCTGCCATGTGCTTCACATTCAGTTCTCATTCATCTCCAATATGCGTTTTGTAAAGATTTGGAAATACTAGGTTCTTAAAGTTACATTTATGATAACTGTCCTACAGAATCAAATGAGAGAATTTAAATATAAACTTTATGTACTGTCAGCACAAATACGTTAAACTCTATTTATGGGGCTACTTATTTTTATAAGTATATGTGTGTCATTTCATTCTTTGTCATCCTCAATTAAAACACTGTATCAGAACTAGGTGGCTGATATTTTTTTCTTTTTTTATCCATGTCCAGTGCTTGATGTGCTCAGTATTTTTCATACATTGGAATTTAAATTTTTTTTGTTCTTCTAGGTCACAATAACAGAACTTCAGGTAAGTCTTAAATTTTATTGGTTTTGTTCTCTGAATAATTCTGTTTCACAGCAGTTTGAAAGCAGAAATATTGCTTATAAGTTTGTTTGTGTTAAATGGAGAAAGATTTATTGAAAAGGTACCTATCATATATCTTCAGCAGTTTCTTGATTTCCATACATGGCTGTTCTTTCAGGCACAGCTTGCACAGAAGACAACACTAGTCAACGATTCGAAACTGAAAGAGCAGGAGTTCAAAGAGCAGGTAAGTGTGCTGTTTGAACAAATAAAAAGTTTTCTTGTTGATATTTTGTGTTTGCAATATTAAAAGGTTTGGGTTTTTTGAGTGATGAATGTAGCACATCTCCATGCAGATACTGTGAAAATAATACATATATAAAATAGTTTTGACTCATACTCGTCCTCCGAAGATCAGTGCATTTTTCAAAGTACTCCTCTATCCCCTGAGAATGAAAATACCACATGCTTGTGATACAGGTTAGCAAAACATTTGCACAGTGAAAAACAGAACAATGCACTTCATGAAATTATGGATCTTTTCTTTTTCTAAACTAAAACTTTTTTGATGTTAAGTACAATCTTTGTCATGTTTTCCTTTTTATGTATGCTTATATGTATTAAAAACATGTATTTATGTATATAAATACATATATATGCATAAAATTTGCTATGGAGATATACACATGTGCACACATTTCCTTAAGTAGTTTAGGAATAGTTTTTAGTAACACAGTTTTTAATGTTTTACTTTATTAAAAAGCAAATTTATTTTGTTTTCATAGAAGGAGATTGTTTAGCTGTTTAGCCATTTTAATAATTCTTATTTCAGCTGCTTGTGAACAGCATTTATTGTTTTGACTGTTCTCTTTAGATTCATGTACTGGAAGACCAGCTGAAAAATTACGAGAAGAATATGTACGTCACATCAGTTGGAACACCATACAGAGGTAAGTACAGAGTTTTAATCACAAATAAGATTTCTGTTTGTTTCAAAGATATGTTTTGGTATACACAATTTATTAAAATCTCAGTCTCTTTTAAACTCGTGTATAATATTGTTATGACATCTTATCCTTGTTTTGTCCCATCTGTTATAATAGAGCTGGTGTGTGATTTCAGATGAACATATCCCACAGCACTTTGTTTGATGTTTGTTTTTATGTCATACTGTTAAAAGAGCTCTATATCAGAATTCTTATGCTTTCTGTATCCCCAGGGGGAGTGGTATAGTTGGTGGCACTCAAAAATGGATGAGGAGAAATTATCCATATGTACTGGCTGATTAAATATACATTTTATGACTGTTTAAAATTCTTTAAAATACAAATATTAGATTTACAGATCTTTCTTGTGTTACATGTCTGCGTGTTTATTCTTCTTGTGATTAGAATTGCTTTGCAAGATATCCTGCTCTGACTCAGTAATAAATGAAATAAAATCCTGTTTCCACTTGTAACCTTTGTAATATTTGTCCTTGAAAGTGGTTTTGGAGCTGAAAAGCCCCTGGCATTTCAGGCATGTAAGTCTCATCATTATTTGGCTCATGGTGAGTGCAGTGGGAATAGAACAGACTAGAATGGTTGTGCTACGTTGTGCCTACCATTGCACATGACAAGCTACAACCTAGGTCTGTGGGCTCCATTCAGGAGAGCAGCTCTCTGCGGGGCAGGTCCCAGGCCCCTCAAGGAGACAGGGACAGAGACAGGCACACCTACAACATGGCTCAGGCAGGGACTGAAGGCCCCAGGCTGAGCTGAGACATGTCTCTGGGCCCTTACAGCAGAGTGCAGGTGTGGGGATCACAGGGGAGGCCAGTCCCAGCCACTGAGACCTATGAGCACCCCCAGGACCCTGCATGCTCATCTGCTCTCCTTTAGGCATGGATGGTTGGCCATTTTGGGTATTGAATATTGGACCAGATGAACCACCTCTCTGTTGGAGTGCCGTTGTTCTCAGGCTCCATTGTTACAGCATATTTTTCCATGAAGAACAGATCAGGTGTTTCCTGCTCCGGCAGGGGGATTGGACTAGATGATCTTTTGAGGTCCCTTCCAATCCCTAACGTTCTGTGATTTTGTGATTCTGTGTGTTTCTAAAAATGAGTAACAAGGAGAAAAAAAAAATAAAAAATCAAAGTATTGCTCACCTCAAAAGGACTTGCAGCCATTTAGTTGAGGAGCACATCCTGCTTCAGACTGAGGGCTTGACCTTTGAGCCTCGTTCATGTCAGAGGTGTGGTTTTGCCATCCTGTGGAAACCCAGCTCAAATGGATGAACACAAAAGACTTCCAGAAATTGCTCTTCACACATGATTTTTGCAAATTTTTTCCGATGGTCCAATTATAAAGACATAATATATAAATAAGACAATCCACAGCTCTTATCCTCATCAGAAAATACATGCCTCCTTCCCACAAGGTGACAGTGCCTAGGCTGGGACATGGTTATGGGTACTCACTGTCTTCTAGTACAGGGCTGGGAAGAAATGTCATCAAAGATTTGTTCAGCATGTACTGCTAGGGAAAGGAGGAGGTAGGGAAAAGCATAGCATAGTGTAGCGTAGTTCAGCTGGAAGGGACCTATGACAATCATCTAGTCCAACTGTCTGACCACTTCAGGGCTGACCACAATTTAAACCATGGTATTAAGGGCTTCTTAATAAATGCCTCTTACACACTGACAGGCATGGGGCATTGACCACCTCTTCAGAAAGCCTGTTCCAGGATTTGATCATCCTCTCAGTAAAGAAATGCTTCCTCATATCAAGTCCAAATGTCCCCTGATGGACACAGCTTTGAGCCATTCCCATGTGTTCTGTCACTGAGTACCAGGGAGAAGAGATCAGCACCCCCCTCTCCCCTTCCCTTCCTCAGGAAGCTGTAGAGAGCAGTGAGGTCGCCCCTCAGCCTCCTCTCCAACCTAGACAAACACAGAGTCCTCAGTCATTCCTCAGAGGACATGCCTTCCAGCCCCTTCACCAGCTTTGGTGCACTCCTCAGGACGCGTTCAAGTACCTTAACGCGCTTTTTAAGTTGTGAAGCCCAGAACTGCACACAGTGCTCAAGGTGGGGCTGCACCAGCGCTAAATACAGTGGGACAATCGCTGCTTTTGATCAGCTGTGTTTGATGCACCCCAGGATGTGGTATGCTGCCTTGGCTGAAGAATGCACTGCTGGCTCCTGTTGAGCCTCCTGTCAGCCAGCACCTCCAGATCCCTTTCTGCGTCTGCTGTTACTCTGTCTCAGATGAAGAATCGGACATTTGTTCTGGTTCAGTTTCATTACATTGGTGAAACTTAGATTCATGTGAGTAACTCGCAGTATAAATATTCTCTTATTTTTGTTTACACAGATGGAAACCTTCACCATACTGATGTTTCGCTCTTTGGGGAGCCTACTGAGTTTGAATACTTGAGGAAAGTGCTCTTTGAATATATGATGGGTCGTGAGACAAAGGTATGTAAAGCTGTATATGGTGACACGTGATGCATGTTAGAATACAGTTTAACGTCCTTGCTGTATAGAAGTACCATGTGTTTGTGATTCATTACGTGCAGCTTATTACTGACAGGATTCAATAGGCTTTCACCTATTTTTTTCCAAAGAGGCGTGATCCATGCCTTAAAAACATCAGCATAACAAGATGGCTGGAGAGGGAAGAGGGGTTGTCACATCTCTCACCAATGTACCTATGAAGAAAAAAACCTTTATAGTTAGGTATAGTTTTACTAGCAAAGGTGGTGGTGTCAGTCAGGCTTAACGTACTGTGAAAGCTGTACGCACCATATTAGCAAAAATGCTTTATTGATGTCATCTTGACACAAACATGGTAAGTAACAATTGGATTAAATAGAAGTTTGTTAGCAGCTCTGAAGATGGTGAAATCTCTTTAATCGTTCATTAAAGATGTTTTATAGGGCTCCCAAATCTGTGTACCTTGTCTAAATAGTATTAATTTACTCTTAAAAGTAGTGAAAAACTGCACGGTAGGCTTCTTGTTTTATGCTTTAAGCTTGTGAAATCATTCTGAAGTTGTAATTTTACTAGCTTGTAACAATACTGACACTTACAGATGGACCAGGTTCAAAAGTGGTATGTCATAACACTAACATTTTTCTTGGATAATAAATGCTATATGGATGAATTTTGTCTGTTTGTTTTTTCCTCTTCCCTGGAGTTCTTCCATTCTTTGTTGCCCTGCTTTCAAGTCAGACAACTATTAAGAAAAGAGGTTTTATGTAGGTTTCTATGTTAATTAGCTTTGTTCTCATTGTGCTCTGTACAGAATAAAACTTGGTCTGTGCAGGACATCTTGTCCTTATGGGATTCCTCTTTCTCTCTCTTTTTCCCATTTTTCACTTTGATATTAATTCCTTTTTTATTAAAAATACAAATCCCTGATCTAAAATACCCCAGAATCACTAGTTACCTTCTGTTTACAAGCCTGTGGCTCATTGGATGGTTCTCCTACTTTAATAACAAACAAATGAAATAATTTAAAAACTCCTCTGTACATTACTGGATTTTATTATTTTGAATTGTGAGGGACTTAGACAAACAAAAATACTAAAAAAGTAAAAAAGACAATTTTCAGCTTCAAACAAGTCTTGAGGCAGCTGCAGATGACTAATGCAGAGTAGCTGGGGCAAGTAGCAAATTTGCATTCAAGAAAACCAAATTTGAAACCTCCTTTTCACTCATGAAGGCTGTTTCTCACTGATCTTCAAAACATTACTGTACGTGCCTCAGAATTTTGGATGGTAAAGTTGTGAGAGGTTTTTTTCCTTTTTAACAGTACTAAAATTTGCAGTTGATTTCTTCAGTAACAGCAGCAAACAGCAGTCAGTGCTGAAGTAAATTGACTTTAGGTCTCTCTTCTGTCTTTCAGTTGCTTTGATTAACAGCTATGTTATTAAATATATATGAAGTATTTATGTATGTATGCATTTGTAGACATGTAGATATGTATGCATTTGTCCTGGAGATTACGCTGTCTTTAACTAGAGGATGCCATTACAACATTGCCTGCACACAAAGAGGATTCATATTGGGAGGAGAAAAAATAGAAAAGAGAGTTATCTGGTTCCTGCATTAACTTGAGAAGATGTTGTTTGAAAGTTGATGGGATTGAAAGGGGCAGTATATTTATACAAACAACCAGCAGAAATAATTTTCAAAGCACTACAATTTTTAGCTTTGGGAAGTTAGATGTAGTTAGGTAAATGAAGAGAATGACAGAGTTCTTAAAATTAAATGTATTGTATTCCTCTCTATTGTGTGCTTATACTAATTTGATTACCTCTTAGCAATTTTTAATTGAGGGTTAATGTTCTGATGTATTGCAAAAAGGGAAGAATTTTTGGTGGTGTTTAGTTCTCTATTAGTAGCTGAGCAAGACTGTAGCTGTACTGGCATTTACTGATGGAAAATGAAAATGGGATGAAGGCTAGCATTTTTACTCATTTTAATATGAAGCTACTTTGGTCTCTTCACTTTTGCTTCAGAAAGTACTTTCAAACTGATTTCATCTGCTTGTTTTCTTTCAACCATTAGATGTGTTGCTGGAAGACACTGAGCTTCGTGTCTGCTTTCATGGGATTGTATGATATAATCTGAAATTTACTGAACTGTGTCTTGAAAACTGGTTTTATCCTGCAATACTGACTGGAAAACCATGAGCAATGATAATGTGATTGATAATATCTTTTAATACACAGTCTAAGTGTGTTAGTAAAGTACTAACGTGTACTTCTTTTCCCCAACGCAGTCCTTGAGTTAAAAGATCTGTATTGAGATTTACTTCCTTGGTACAGTCATCCCTTTCTCTCAGCTTTTGCTTTCTTGGACTAGACAAGGCAATTTTTTCTATTTTTCTCTAGTGAGATCATTCTAGTGTCCTTTCTCTGTGCAGGGTCATAAGCACATAAGTTTCTGCGCTTTCATGGAGTATTCACAGTGTTTGTAGATTTTTCTTCCAAATTTGCATGCCATTGTATCCTGTAAAAAATTGTTAAGAGAGGACTTTCTTGATACCACTGTTACAGTGAATTTGAATAGATTGTAAGCCTAATGCTTTCTTATCTTTTAGTCCTAAATAACTTTGCTGAGGATTTTAGCAAAAGAAATTAGAAAAGTGTGATATTAGTTTGAGGCATTGAGCACATTCCTTTGTATATCTGGGAACTGCAGTAGAGGTGCTTACTTCTTAATTACAGCAACTACTACTATTTTAATATTAAGTCTCTTGAGCTGAAAGTCTTCAACAGGGTTTGGTTTGGTTTGCTTTCTTTTCATTTCTGTCCCTAGTTAAGTTAAATACTGAAACAATTGTTGCAAATTAGAGTTTCATCTGTCACCTTTAGCTGCAGTCATTTTTGTCCCACAACTGCTTTGTTGCTACAGCTTCCCTCTTTATTCCACATGTGAGATGTTGAGAGCAGCAATCTTATCTCATCCACATTCTTTAAAAGCAGCAGTTACTGCTTTTGTAGCAGTCACCTTCTATTTGAACTGCACTGGAGCTCTTATTTTAACCTTTCCTGTAAAAGTCGTCTGGACCTCGTTTTATGTCGTGTGGTGGGTTGACCCTGACTGGATGCCAGGTGCCCACCAAAGCCATTCTATCCCTGCCCTCCTCAGCTGGACAGTGTAGAGAAAATATACAAAAGACTCATGGATCGAGATAAAGACAGGGAGAGATGACTTGCCCATTACTTTCATGAGCAAAACATACTCAACTCAGGGAAATGAATATTATTTATTACCAGTCAAATCAGAGTAGGATAATGAGAAATAAAGCCAAATCTTAAAAACACCTTCCCCCTGCCCCTCCCTTCTTCCTTGGCTCAAATTCACTCCCAATTTTCTCTACCTCCTCTCACCCAGCAGCACAGCGGGACAGGGAATATGGGTTAAGGTCAGTTCATCACATGTCATTTCTGCTGCTCCTTCCTCCTCAGAGGGAGGACTCCTCAGTCTTCTTTTGCTCCAGCGTGGAGTCTCTCCCATGGGAGATGGTCCTCCACAAACTTCTTCAATATGAATCCTTTCTACAGGCTGCAGTTCTTCATGAACTCCTCTAGTGTGGGTCCCTTCCATGGGGTGCTGTCTTTCAGGAACAGACTGCTCCAGTGTGGGTCCCCCACGGAGTCACAGGTCCTGCCAGCAAACCTCCTCCAGCATGGGCTCCTCTCTGCATGGGTCCACAGGTCCTGCCAGGAGCCTGTTCCTGCACAGGCTTCCCATGGGGCCATAGCCTCCTTTGGGTGCATCCACCTGCTCCAGCATGGGGTCGTCCATGGGCTGCACGTGGAGATCTGCTCCACTGTGGACCTCCATGGGCTGCAGAGGCACAGCTTGCCTCACCACGGTCTTTACCACAGGCTCTAGCACCTGGAGCACCTCCTCCACCACAGGCTCCAGCACCTGGAGCACCTCCTCTAGTTACTTCGTCACTGACCTTGGTGTCTGCAAAGTTATTTTTCTCACATCTCACTCCTCTTTCTGCTACTGTTCTGGGTTTTTTTCCTCCTTAAATATGTTATCATGGAGGCGCTACCACCATTGCTGATTGGCATGGCCTTGGCCCACAGTGGGTCCGTCTTGGAGCTGGCTGTTGGTGTTATTGGTTATGGGCGAGGCTTATAGCAGCTTCTCACAGAAGCCACCCCTATAGCTCCCCCTGCTACCAAAACCTTGGTATGCAAACCCAATACATGCCTTTTGGAGTTTCCCACTCATCTGTTTATAAAATGGAAATAATCATTGCCTATTTTGCACTGATCTTTGTTATTCTTACATCCTCTGTTTGAAGATGATCTAAATGATTTGCTATTTAAATACAGGGTTACTGTATACCTGTTAAAAAATATTTATACAAGTGGGGTTCCACATCTGACATTTGGATCTGCTTTCTCAGCGATTCATTTCTTTACAAAATACTTAGATGATGTGAATATAATTGAATCTGTAAGGACTCTCTCAGGTGCCATTCACCCGAAATGTGCTTTTCAGAAAGGCAAGATTTAAGATAAAATGTGGTAGGAGCAGTATTTGTGAACAGGACACTGTCTTATTAATGGACTCAATTATTTGAGCATAGATAGAACGCACATCATACTACAACAGCTGAAATCTGTGACAGTATGAAATGAAGACCCTTCATGGTTGTCATACAATTCACATAACGTCATGCATATACAATGTATACTCATTTAATACTCATATTACTCATTTCACTATGTTTTCCATTGATATTACTAAAAATAGTATCCACATTTTTAAATTAAATGCACTTTAAAATAGTATATTATTTTAGTGCATATGAAATTACTTATAGATGACCTATTTCTTTTTAGACAATGGCCAAGGTTATAACAACAGTGCTGAAGTTCCCAGCAGATCAGACTCAGAAGATACTAGAACGAGAAGATGCTCGACCATTGGTAAGTTGAGTAAACCAAGTTTATGCAAGAGATTAGGTTGCAAGAATAAGGAATTAGAAACTTTCCTTTAAGTTTCCATTTCCCTTTATCTGCAGTCAAGAGAACTCCTTTTCTCCCTCCTTCCCACTTTTTTCAAATTCCAGCTGTAGGTTTGAGTTTGTAGCAAAAGTGAGGAAAAAAACCAAGCATATTTTCTTAACTAGTATTTATCCTCATCAGTGAAGTTGTATTTCTGATAGCTATTGGTACAACAGAATGAAGCAAGTTCAGTCATCACTACTATTCTGCAGATTACTTTTCTAATCAAAAAAGTAATCTGACAGAAAATTCATATTTCTTAAATTCAGAAGTTTCTGTGGAGTCATACCATTTTTCATGAAAATCATGTCAAGAGACATATTTCAGCCCTGGGATAAAATGCAAAAGCAAGAGTCATTCTCCTTGTAGAATAAAAAACTGATTAGCTCAGTCACCTGGGATATGTGTGTTTGAAGTGGGATATTTACATTTTTCTCTTAAGTGAGTACCCTAACAAGATACTCGGGATAAGTTGCTAACCGGACAAGTTCTTGTTTGGGTTGGTTTTGTTCTGTTCTGTGTTTAAGAGTCTACTTTATTTTTAAACTGAAAAACTATCAAAATATGTAAGGTTCTCTCTGGGTCAGGACAGATGAAAAATCAGTCTCAAACATTTCACTTTGGTTTTGTTTAGTTGATTTTCCCAGTTTCAGTACACCTATTATTATGTGACAGTTGCTTAGTAAATACCAAGCTGATCTGTTTACTAGAAAGGTGAATTTGCGTTTGAGAAGCAGACTCAAACAAGAGGAAGCATATATGAACATAAACATTTCTTTGGTACTCCTGTTACTATTTTATAAATTGGAGTTATTTTTATTAAAATAAAAACTGCATTAATAGTTTTCTCTGTGTTATATCTGGAGTAAATACTGTGATCTCTGTGGTGTCAACTTAGTAAAATATTTAGGAGTTAAAGTGAGAGGAAAAATTGCATTCCATTTCACTCACTGGCCTTGCATATATATTTATTTAGCACTTGCAGAAACAGAATAACATAAATATTTGAACATTTTTACATTTCAGTTGTAGTTGCATTAATGTCTTGTTGATCCATTGAAACAAATAAAAAAAATTTTACCATTTCATCTACTTGAAGTATCAAATCTGAGGAAAGTATTAAATACTTCAACATATTCTGTACACTTAGTTGATTTGAGTGTGTCTTGCAGTCTCTACTATTTCAAATACTTTTGGAATTATATGAATGCTGATAATACTGCTGCTCCAATAAGTATCATGCATCCCAAACATTATTTTCTCTTCATGCTCTCTCTATCTGACCTTCAAGGAGAAAGTTAGCACTGCTTCTTTTGATTTGGCAAGCTAGAGTAATATTTAGGCAACAGTTTTAGTGATCTCTTGGCCAAAGGTGAGGCTTCAGCTTTTTGATACTTGAAACCTGGTCTTCCTAAAACAGACATTCACAACTTAAAATACTAAATAAAACTTCAACTTGAATTCCTCTAACAGGTTTTGGTCCTTGGTACTAAACGTCCTTGGCATTAAATTTTGACTAGAACATACAGTGAGTTTTTTTGTAGGCTGCAAGTGCTCTGATTGTTAAGGATATTGTCAAAGAGCTTTGTTTCCTGATCAAAAACTTCTTGAGTTTCACATAGCAGTCTCTTCTTGGCTCAGATCTAGCCTGTGAATTTTCTCCTTTCCAAATCTACAAAGAAATTAAATTGGACATCTAATGGAAGCTCAAATATTAGGGTGTATTACAGAGGATGTAGTATTTTTATTTTCATTTTCGAAGTTACTAATTTTATTTACTGAAGCACAAATTATTTTTTTGGCTGAGTCTTTTATAATTCATGTTTAGGACTGAAATGTTGGAGGGATCTTCGTGAATTATTTAGTCAAGATATATGCTTGTTTTTTTAATGTAATTTATTGGCATTTACTTAACATGGTAGTAGTGTTTCTCCACACTTAATTTTGGAGCAATGCTGGTATTCGAAAATATCCAGTATTTACATCTCGAGAGCGATAAAGTTTTCAACCACAACATAAATGTGCATTTTTAACATGAAGCTTGGTTGCTTCTGTGTGTTAGTTCATGGCCGAAATATCTATAACTAATTTTCATGTGTAAATTGTTAATTAACTGTGCTACTAGAAAAGAATAAACGAGTGTAGTGTAAAGTATCTATATGTAATTATTTATCCTCTTAGTGGGCATATATTGAACAGGTTTCTGAAAACTATTAGCAAATTCCTAGGTCAATAAACATATTCTAGATCTATGTATTTCCTTCACTAATATACCTTTTACTGCATAGTTATTGTCATCTAGCTGCAGCAATCTTGTCTGTAAGCAGTAGATGTCCACAAAGTTCTTACCTACACTGTTAACAAAGTAGTCCAATAAGCTGTTTTCTTCCTGGCTTTGTAGTTTGCCTCACCTCGCAGTGGTATCTTCTGAATATCCCATCAGTCTGTGCTTAGTTAGCATGTGGGTGAGTGAAGCCTAATACATACTTATTTTATTTCGAGATGAAACCTGTAGTATGAGATTAATAATTCCTCTGCTTTTTGTTCTTGTCTGCTTTTTTTTTAAATCAATTTTTTTGTTGTGTATGTGTATGATAAACTTTGTTCTACTGATGTTTGTTCTAATCATGTTTTGCTTTACAAAGCCAAGCCTGCAAGTGGTAAATATTTATTCAAAACCAATATTTCTGACTTACAAGCATAATTTGAAATGTTGATTGAGCTACAGAAATCTCAATTGTAGAAAAAAAATCAGATTTTAAATCCATTAACATGTAATATTACATTTTATTGCACTTTGTCTTCATTTTACTTTATGATCTCTTTTTTTGAATAGGTAAGTAAGTCAGATTTATGGGAGACATATACTGTACTTATTGAAATGAATTATTACATCTTAGAAATATGGTTATGGATTATTTTAGGGAAGATTGCTGAAATATCCTCTGAAGAGGAATTAGGATATGATTGCATTTAAATGCCAGTACCTTTTTGAACAAGAGCTTTGGTTTATCTATCCAGAGAAGCTAGACCAGATAGATTAGGGAGCTTTATGCTCTCAGTTTACAGAGCCTTTCTTCAGGTGTTATTGAGCTCCTTTCATTATGAATCTGCAATGCTAATTGTAGCATTACAGAAAAGGAGCAGCTGATTCCATGCACGTGAGGCAGTTGCTGTCAGTGGGCTGAAATGCAGTAGTTGACCTGCACCAACTTTGGCCATTTCCACTGCCAGTTATTGCAGTGCTGACAGGCTATCTTCCCCTCTTGCAGTCATGTAAATATAGCCCTCAAGACAGAATAATGACTGCTATTAATCTTAGCAAACAGTCATGGTTTCTGCTTTATTTTGTGTTCTTTTAAACCTTTGAATACAATAGCGGATGCACTTTATTGCACTTGAAATGTAGTAGAGTTTGGACTGTTTGTCTCCTAGCCTTGATCACGTCTTGACAAAATCAGCAACTGTTGTTTCTAGCCTTCTGTTGAAAGTAATTTGAGTTGTTGGTAATGATAGGACCAAACTATTTACAACACTATTGCAGAAAGCATGTTTGAAACCTAAATTCTCATCGTGCTGTCTGTAATACTCGTGAAAAAGGTTCAGGCACTTTCAGCTGCATTTGAAGTATAGCACAGAAGGGCTTGATTTTGACCTTAATGTCAGTAATTACCTGTTATAATTTAAGCTGATATATATGGAAACTGTTCAGACCTCATTATTGGATTGTAGTTTCTTACTTTATCTCAACTATTTTTGTGACATCTATAGATAGATGTGATAATACTCTTGCATGTATAAAACTTATAAACTAAGATGATGCTGACTTCAGTGTGAAAGCAATAAATATTTTCCTGGTAGAGAAGGCTTTTTGCTAGCCCCAGAATTTTACTCCTATCTCTTCAATTTTGATTATAAGCCTTATGCAGAGAGGACGACTTTGTTTTTCGGTGGATTAAGATGCAACATCATGGTAGGCTATTTCCAATAAGATTCGTGACTGTTTTGCTACAGGTTTTGTTTTCGTCCCGATTTCTCAACTGTTTTGCAGATACTGCAGTGGAATTGTTTGCTTAAAAGCGGTTAATAATTTGGCATTTGACTTATCTGAAATTCTCCGTCTCCGATTCCTATCAATAAGCAACTATTATTATTGACATTATTAATTCAGTATTAAGTGCTTCTAAGTTGCTCTCAATATTGTAACATTTGTTCATTTCTTCCTGACTTCTTCTAGTTGTGGCTACGACCATCTTGAAGAAATTTTGGTGAGAATATCTCTTGACACTGCTGCTTAGAAATATGTTTGTCTGTGGTGTTGTCCCTTGAGAAGGGACATGAAGAAAAGCTGTTATTCAAGGTCATAAATGGAACAGCAAGAACAAAAATTCAGCACCACTTTTGGACCATGAATATAGTTAAAACTGCCTTCACAAGAAATGCTAATCAGGAGTCGTCTGATGATGAGTCTTTTTTCTCTTCTATTGAACACTATCTTCTATTTTGTGTTAAAGGTTATTTTTTTAAAGGAGAGAAAAGACTTTATCCTAGGAAGGAATTGCCCACTACTGTATCTCTATACAGGCTTTATTGGGTGTTTTTTTTAAAGAGTTGACATAAGTGGTTTGTTGTTTCTATTTATTTTTTTATTTTTGAATGAATTGTGCAATACATTTTTGGATGGGTAGCAGTTGGGTAGCGATTTTCCTGATGGGCTAGGCACTCTTGATGACTACTCTCTTGAATTGATCTTATGATTGTTTGCTAAAGGTCACTTCTATATGCTTTTGCCTACAATAAATCAAAATTGCAGTACCTCATTTGTTTATTCCTAACTTTTGTACTTGTTTTTTCTGGAGAAAAAGTACATTACTGTAAATTGTAAATAGTTAATACATAACTGTATTATATGCTGCTCTATGACTGTTGACAGCACTAATCTGACGAGCTGAGATGAAATAAAGTTTATTTACTGTATAATTTTGGAGCTTCTTTATGATTTTTCTTTTGAAAGGATCCACCAGTTTTGTTCATACTCCTGTTTGAGAAATCCTTAGCTGAAACATTTCCAGGCCAAAATCCCTCTCACAGGAGCTGTTCAAGTACATTGAACTGTCAGTGCTGACCTTCAGATTTTCAAGGGACCACAACCTGTGAAACACACACATGGTGAGCTGAAAAGCTAGCGTGAGAATAGAGCAAGTAGGGAAGTTTGCTTTGTAGAAGTTTTAAATTACGTATTTTTCTTCTTTTAAATAATCTCTGTCTGGTCATTTTGGCATGCAAGTCGTGTTCCTCTGAAGCGATATGCAAGTATGGGTAAATTTAACTTGTTCTCCAGCTACTTCGATACTTACCGTATCAGCAACCATAATCTTTACTGTGTATACTGCTCTGCCAAGGTGATCAGTCTTCCATGAATGTAATTTTTAACAAGTGTTTATAGGAGCAGCTGTCCTCTAAATAGCTTGTGTCTGAACATAACCAGGCCTTCTAAGTATGCTGCCTTGCCTGAAAGAGACTTCTGAATACTTTTAGGAGGGCGATGGATAGTTGCTGATGCTGTCAGGCCTGGAACATGCATCTTGCTGTGGGATGCTCAGTCTGTTCCTGTGGGTGCTCTCCTGTTAGCTAGGGAAAACAGTGGGTCCTCCTGACTGCAGAAACAGGTTTGGCTGGTGTGGTCTAGTCCAAACTGACAGATTTGATTTGCTGTTCTGCTGCAGCTGTAGTGCCTAAGAGCACTACCCAAAATTTTCTATTTCTGTGTGCCTAAATACTGTATTTCTCATACTGTTATCTAGATAATCTCAGCTTCGTATGGTATTAGAGTTGCAATTACCTTGGCATATCAAGACTGCATCCCCAGTATTCGTCTCTGATTATCTGAAGTTCAGCCTTTTGCAGCATAACTCCCCCATAACCACCTGTGAGATCCAGGCATCCCTCACAAAAATGAGTAGAGACCAATGACATGTAGGATGTTTGATACAGTCGGGATGTGCATAGCAGAACAGCATCCTCCAGTGTGTTGCCTGACACAGCAGCATCCTGGGCCAGATTTGCCATGGGTACATTTGACTCTGAAAAATGTGTTACTCTCATAGCTGGCTGAGGATTTGTAGGATTTTGCTATTGCTATTGTTACATAATTTGATTTTCAAGTTTCCATGTAAGGTATATGTTGTCTTAGGCTTTGGAAAATTAAATGCAGAGGTCTGTTATTCTGACAGTGAGTATCACTATGATCACTTGCAGTTCTTTTGTGCTCACAAAGGCTATTTTTCACATTTTCTTTTTGTTCTTTCCCCTTTCCATGGATGATGCTAGTTATGGACTGTACTTTGTCAAGCATGACCTAAGTGAAGTGCAGCAAACTGAAATAGTCTGTATAATATTCATACAACATTGGATGGAGTAAATATTTTTTCCCTTAAAGGAGCTAATTAAAGACAAAGGAGATTATAAAGTTTTCCTTGATTCTTTTTTTAAACTAAAATCATATAGCCACTCTCCAAATTCACACTTTGAAAAAGTTTTTTTCCCCTTCTATATATAACTTCTAAACAATCACTTAACATAGTGTGAAAGTGTGTTAAGTACAAGAGTTTTGTCAGACTGAAGTTTTAACTGCTTCTAGATTTTTTTAAAGATAATACGTAAATAAGATATTGCTTTAGAGTCTAAGTAAAGGAAGTTAGTTAGGGTGAAAGCATGAAGATGAGGGCCTCACTCTGAGTAGTGCTTTTTTGTTGTTGGAGTGTTATAAAGTATTGCTAGTAGTGCCAGTGTGACTAAGCTAATATACTCCAGGCCACAAATACTTCTGATTATAAAATGTCCTTGTTTAGACACACGTAGCTAAAAGCCAAAGATTGTATGAAAGTTCTGGCTGCCTTTTTAGCCAAGGTTAGAGGTTCCCAAGCTTGTTCAGACTTGATTGTTAAAGGATGCTACTGCAAGAGAACATATTTGGATTGTGTATAGAAAAAGATGTATAGATATGTTTATAAAGATAGTGCTTAAAATGCTTATCAAGTGTCCTCTAGTGTTCTAAGGATTAAACATTGTTAATTTAGATGAAAAATTATTTCAGTGCCTAGGCTGATGTTTATTTGCGACATATTATTTCAAGCTTTTTGTAACACATTATCTATAAATCCATTCAACTTCCAGTTCTGCCATTTATGGTCCCTTTTTCTGTGAGCTATACTACATTTATTTTTGCTCCTACATGGTACGTGGTATCTGGCACTATCCTGTAAAATGACGATTCCGGACTCCCCGAAAACTAGGATGAATACTGAAAAGATGGGTTTCATTTTGTAATTCATGTGTCTTGCATACAGTCTTACTGTCCTTTTGTATGTGCTACAGAGGATGTTTTTTTCCCCTCTGTGGAGTCTGATAATTCAAGAAAGTTAGTTATTTTTTCATTTGCTTTTTCAATAAAAGACTGCTTTTTCACAGCACCATTACTGATTTATTATGGAAATCAAGATGAGCAGAAACTGGCAGCCGCTCCCCTACATGTGGGATATACAGACCCAGCTATATATGAATCCCCGTGGCTGTTCCTTGATGCTGGTCCTCAAATGCATTGCTAGCATGGGATTTTCAAACTCTGTTTGATTGTGTATAATCATAATGTTGCAAATTAGAGATGCTAGAACAGAATCAAGCAGTAAGTTGCATGTTATTCTACATTACGATCTAGGAGTTGCGACCTTTCATTTTCTCTTCTCTTGTGGGCTCATTGACACTGATTCTAGTCTTCCTCTGCTAAGTTTGTGTTAGTTTCCTGTATGTGTTAGAGTAATTTTAAAGGTATGTTGTCTCAAAGTAAGCGTGTCTCTAGAGGTTTCCTTCATTGTACAACAGTGACAGCTATTATTTACTACAGGTGTCACTTAATACCATGTGACATCTCAGAGAAGCAGTAATTAAACATGTTATCTTACAGCTGTGCCAGCACATTGTGGTACAGGAATGGATGATGATGAAGCTAAGTGTAGTGCAGACACCTGCTGTGACATGTGGCTTGCTTCTCTTGGTTGCAGCTCCTAGAGCAGCTCAGGTCTTGTTCATCACTTGGTGGTCACTGGGCAAATGAACAAGGTAGTTGGTTTCTCGTTAGGCACGTTGCTGTAACCAAAGCCACTTGTATTTGTCAGGTAGCTTTTCCAAATGGTGACCAAGGCCTTTGTGGCCCTGGGTGCTGACCAGGTTCAGGGTCTAAAGGACACTCTGCGGACTGACACCGAAGCAGGTCAGCATGCCTGCAGCAGATATGCCTTCACCTGCAGAGCTCTGCCAGCCTCTCTTTGCGGCTGGATGGCTTGAATGTCCAGCATTTCTGTAAGCATTTAACTTCACTGAAAGGAAAAGGAATGAGTAGCAGAGTGTATGCTGTAATCTTTTTCCACTGTTTATATTTTGGAAACTTTACTGGGCCAAGAAAGTATTTAGCTTTCTTACTTAGATCTATGATTCCTAGTTGTGACTGTGCTGCTGTCTGCAAGAAAAATAGCCATCGCAATTAGCGGCACTATGCATCGTCCAGTTTTACAGGAGTAAGGGAAGCACTTGAAAGTTTTCTAACTTGGATGAGGCAGTAGTATATCTTTTGCAAATTAATCAAAATGATCAAACAAACAATATGTGCAAATTTAGAACAGACTTCTCTCTGTGCAGCCAGCATGACACACGTTCTGTGGTTCCTTCACTGCAAGTTTCTGCTGCTGCTGCACTTTGCCAGTCTTTCTCACTCTGGATAAACAGCTGAAATGGGAAGCTAAGAGAATCAGTATCTGAATGAGGAAGAGAGAAGTAGGTATAGAGCAAAGTTATTTGGGGTGTAAGATACATCATGACAGATCAGAAAAGAAGGACTGAACATTTTACTGGTTTTATGTAGAAATTTTGAGTTTACAGTATTCCTCTGACCAACACTCCAGCTGTCTTTGCAGCCTGTCAGCTGTTGTGGAGGGGGTAGAAGTAATTGATCATGAGCAGGCGCAAGCTCTCCAGAAGTCAATCTCCCAAAGCATGAGAATTGCTGACATGGAATATCCCGTATTAAAGTAATTGTAGATATTCTGGTTCACTTACAAATCTGTGTATCTTTATGGATGCTACCAAATTATCATCCTTGGTGATGAAACAGATTATTCTGGAAATGAACTGTGGCATTGAAAATAATAGGCTTTTCCTTCTCCTGTAACAAAATGGGCAGTACTTCCCTATGCCTAGAAGTGGAAAAGCCCGCTGGAGACTGTTTATAAATTTGAAACAACTAAATTGCAAACTATAAAAAAAGAAGACACGTCCAATCCAACATTTTTTATTGGTGTATGTTGTTGTGATGGCTATCTAGGGCTTTATAATATACAGAGTAGTATGCCTTAAAAATTACTGAGATTATTTGCCCTCCTCATAGCCTAGGCTAGGACCAGAGTTACATGGCTCTATTAGAATGGTAACTAAATTGGGGAGGGGGGACAAAAACAAAAACAAACTAAAAACCTAACCCAAAAAAAAAACAAAAAAAAGAACCAAAAAAAATAATAAGGAAGAGGGATGAGATGAAAGACTAGGGTCTTCTTTTATGGAAATGAAAATAAGAAATAGGCTGAGCTGTCTTCAGAGGGTGAATGTTTTGTTTTCCCATATTGAATTCTAGCTTTGACTTACCCAAGCAGTGTTTCCATACAGAAAGAAAATGTGCTCACCTTGAAGCCCTGCAGCCATGGTGAGTGTTATCTGCACGTTATTTAAAGCACAGCCCACTTCAGCCCTGAGATTCCAGTGCTGTTACTCACTGAATTAAAATCTGATCCGACCCCAAATTCAGTACAGGAGGTGTCTAGCTTAGTTTGAGTGTGGATTTTTTTTCCCTCAGGTTCATATGGCAGATTCAGGACATGATGATTCTCAGGGTATCAAACTCTGGGATGAAGCACAGTTTGTGTGTATTTTATGTAAGTCTGCCACGGTGGGAACCTATTTGTAGAACAGCCCAATAGAAATGTTGCTATAAATACAGGGTGAGCAGCAGAGTTCCGGGTTTGCTGTAACCAGTAAGTTTTCAGATGACACTCAGCTGGGTGGAAGTGTTGATCTGCTTGAAGATAGGAAGGCTCCACAGAGGGACCTGCGTAGCCTGGATTGATGGGCCCAGGCCAATTTCATGAGGTTCAACAAGGCCAAGGACCTGCACTTGCATCACAACAACCCCATGCAGCACTACAGGCTTGGGAAGAAATGGCTGGAAAGCAGCCTGGAGGAAAAGGATCTGGGGATGTTGGTCGACAGCTGACTGAACATGAGCCAGCCACCAGTGTGCCCAGGTGGCCAAGAAGGCTTATGGCATCCTGGCTTGTTTCCAAAATAGTGTGGCCTGCAGGAGTGGGGAAGTCCGCACCCTGTACTTGACACTGGTGAGGCCGCACCTTGAATACTGTGCTCAGTTTTGGGCCCCTCACTAAAAGAAAGGCATTGAGGCATTGGAATGTATGCAAAAGAAGAGCAATGAAGCTGGTGAGGGGTCTGGAGCACAAGTCTTCTGAGGAGCAGCTGAGGGAACTGGGGATGTTTAGCCTGGAGAAAAGGAGGCTGAGGGGAGACCTTGTTGCCCTCTACAACTACCTGAAGGGAGGTCATAGTGAGGTGGAGGTTGGCCTTTTCTCTCAAGTAATGAGCAACAGGACAAGAGGAAATGGCCTCAAGTTGCGCTGAGGGAGGTTTAGATTAGATATTAGGAAAAATTTCTTCACTGGAAGGGCTATCAGGCATTGGAACTGTCTGTCCAGGGAAGTGGTTGAGGCACCATCTCTGGAGGTGTTTAGAAGACAGGTGGATGAGGTGCTTGGGGACATGGTTTAGTAGTGGACAGGTTATGATTGGTTTCAATGATCTTAAAGTTCTTTTCCAACCCAGTTATTCTGTGGTTCTACTTTTCCTCTAGATGAGGATATTCTCATGGTACCTAAAAATACTATGGAAGTTGTGCTGGCCTTACAGTGCTCTCCTTATTCAACCCGTGAATAAATACAAAACTGTCATGCTAGTTCTGGGAAATGAGGGTGCACAATTATCTGTGGGCCTGTCTGACCTACATCTGTAGCGTTTTTTAGTGTGACTTGCTTAATACAATAATATAGGAAGCTGGGAGAATGCACAGATGGCAATGGCCACCATGAATAAAGTCTTACAAGGTATGTGTTTGCCTTGTAGTGCTGCGCAGGGCCACATGTAGGACCTGCTAAGTTTAGATATACTGCCTTCATTACTTATAGTGGTATGAAACCTTTTATTAAAAAACAAAAAAAAATGCCCTAATTTACTGATTATAGATGACCTTTCTTCTTGGAGATCTAGACTTGTCCTTACACCTGGACAGGTACATGTGAAAACCTCAATAAAGCAGCAGGCAAAGGCAGAGCCTTCCTCTAGGCAAGAGCACTGCGGGATGGAGAACTGCTGGGTGACAGCCAGCGTTGCATTGTACACGTGGTCTCTTCAGCTCCTCTTTTATGTACTGGTTATGTGCAATTATTCATGAAGCACTTTGTGTTAAAGACTTCATTTAAAATAATTTGTCTTTGATGACCCTTTCCAGGGCTTGTGCATCAACGACTGCTTGGAAACAAGTTTTTAGACAGGCAGAAGGTGAGGGTGACTTTCAGTGAACTGCTAAGAGAGCACGGGTCTGCTGCTGGTTTTATATAGTGTGGGGAAACTGAGCCTAAGAGGCAAATGCATGAAGTCACCCGCTTATATTTAGTTTGAAAATCAGTGTGTATTTCTGGGAGGGATGCTGACTGTAGTAAAGCCAGAATTAACGCTTACTTTAGATAAGCTCTAATACTGACTTAAAATAGAAGTCAATTTATGTATTGTTATAGACATCCTTCAGCAGGCTCTTGCTGGTTTTCAGAAAGCCCTTTGTGGCTGCAGTAGTGGTGTACTATAGTTAGGGAATCAAGTAGATGTGGTGGACGAGATGAGGTAAAAATAACTTCAGTTCATGCCCTTTTGACAAGGTGACAAACTCTGCTTATAGCTCATGTCACTGCTGCTGTCAACTAATTGTGAGCAAAGTTTATTTAATGTATTGCACTGGGATGCCTGGACTAATTTATCATCTCACCTGATTGCGTTCTCACTGGGACCAGCCCAGTTAAGCTGATCCCAGTTTTGTTGGTGATGTTGCTGAAGACAGAAGTGTGGCTTGCTTCCACCTGGGACGTGCAGGTCCGTAAGCACTGACAGGAACAGTGAGGAAGCATCACATACTCTTTATTTTTTCCAAAGGTTCTGCTTTTCTCTGAAATTGGAGATGAGGCTGAGCTTGGACTATTTCTTTCTTATAGAGGAGTCTATATACCAAAACCCCAGTCTCACAGCTTGGACATGGCAGTTGCTGTCTCCATTTTGGAAGACGTTCCAAGCCTTTTCTAACGTTGCTAGTGCCATCCAGTCAGTCTTTATCCACTGAGCGAGAGGGCTAGGAGTATGCGACCTTGTTTTAATAGAGTGATGCTAGAAGTGACTCAGTAGAAATCAGTAGGTGAACCACAGAACTGTCACATCAACCTCCAAATTTGTCTTATTTTCTTGCTGGTCTATGGGATGACAGGGCTGTTACTGCCTAATTCCTCCCAGAGCTAGGGCCAGTCACTGAGGTGTGTGAATAATGCGCTCATAAACAAGAGAGCCTGCTGTGTTACCACAACTGCTGTACTCCTCTCCTTGTATTATTTGTAGTGAATGTCAACCTGGGGATTGCAAATTCCTTGCCTTAGTTCCACAGATTCAAATTGAATGATATCTGCAAAAAAAATTTCTCCTAGAAAGTGGGGGGGGGTTTGAGCATTTTTTTTCCTTTTTTCTGTTGTTTGGGTATTTTAATCACTGACATCAACACAGCACCTTTCTTGCTATCGGGATGCTCAAGTTCACTGTTTTTCACGTTACTAAGTTGGATAATGCTGATAACAAGTCCTGTGGAGTTCCACAGTTTACTTTTCTGAACTACTTTGTATGTGCGGGACACACCAAATTAAGCCATAGCATAGTAAACAGTTTAGGGAATAACTGGGTCGCAGAAGTGTATCCTGTGTATCCCAACTTATTTGGTTCTTCACTCAAGCTTCGACTGCCCGTGCACACAACTGCAAAAAGTGTTTTTTCTGTGGAGGGAGAATAGGTTTGGATCTCTCAAAGATGATAAATAGGTTATTGTTCACCTGAACTTTTCAGTGTATGATAGTTAACATGTGGAAAAATAAACATTGAGTGGCTGGCTAATGGAAAACAGATGTGCTGAGAATGCCAAGCTAAACGATTGAAAGCTGCGATGTAAACTGGACCTTTTGACAGGTGGCCAAAGCTTGTGTGACCAGCACGGTCTCAAAGCAATAGACTTAGAAATGGAGGCTAAAAAGGAAAGTAGAGACACCACTTTGATGTATGAATCAGTGAAATGTAGTATCATGTAGGAAAGTAGTGGATCACAGTATTTCATGACTTTCTAGTATCTAGTGTTTCCCACTTGTGATTTTGTTTTAATGTAGTGAAATCAGATAAAAGAGACAAAATCCATTTACCTAATGCAAAATCTAAACAGTCCAGCTCCATTAAAGCTTCCGGGAATCCTTACCTATGTTTCTGTGGGTTAAGTCCAGGTTGTTGAAAAGGACCTCTATCACTAGAGGTTCACTAAAAAGGGAAAATCAAATGAAGAACACAATCAGCAGTCTCTTTTGATTATATACCTAATAGCTTTGTCTTAAGCTTTAATTTAGAGAAAATGAAGACACATACATTTAACTGTATGTAAGCTGGTATAATATTTAAGTCTAGTTAATTCCACTTAGAGCAAGATTTAAAACTCTCTTTCTGAAAGTAAGATAGGTCCTTGTTTTATTTATAATCCCATGTTTGGTTTGTAGGTCTTGTCATCAGCTAGCACTCTGCATATGGTCACAACACAGCTAGTAGGAAGGGTTAGCTGTCTGTGAAGCAGCGCTTCCATAAGCTGCTGTGAAAGCGTTGCTGAAATACAGACTGCAATGTGGCTTTCCCCACCTTGGGGAGCAGTAGACTCAAGCTGTGCTTAGCACTTGGAATTGCACAGGTTGAAATTGGTGGGATTTTTGCATGGGAAATGATGCTTGCAGAATTTAATTTACAGTGTATGCTTTTCACTGAAATGTTGTAGCGTGTTGGTTTTCCTAATGAGGTTGCTCCATTGTCCTGGGTATCCTCTGGGAGAAGGGGGAGGTGGTTTGCAAAGCAGAACCTGACGGGGATAGGGCTAAGCTACTTAAGAAAACTGTGGTAAGGATCCATTGTGTCTCTATCTGAGATATGTGTCTCTGTGTCTCAGATACCCGAATTCTTGGAAGCCTGAGGTTGATGTAGATACTGCATTTTTTGCAGCAGGTCTAATCCCCTCCTGATGCTGGACAAAGAACTGTAATCAGTGAAGGGATTTGATTTATCATTTCTCTTTGATGTATTTCTCCAGGTAGCCTAGCACTTTTCCCAGAAGACCCAGGGCTAGCATTAAAGAGTCTGACGTCTGGGAAAAAGAGCTCTTTTGTGAGAAATCACAATTTCAGCATTCATCTCCTTTACTTAAAATACACATGAGGTTATTAAGAAGATTATGGAGAAAAGCTATAGGTTGGGTCAATGCCTTTTGAAAGCTAGTGACACATTTTTCTCCAACATGTATGACACATTCAACAGCCTCATCTAGTCTGGGTTCAAAATTCAGCCATGGCCAAGAGCTTACTGGTTAGCCAAGAAACTTGTAAGTTAGACGAGACTGAGACAACGCTAGCAAGCGAGTTCAGTTAAGAGTATGTCATCCTCCTTGAGTATGGGCATATCCGTGGGTTATGTTTTAGGACCATCATATTTTGGGTTGTGTTTCAGTGATTGTTTAGGAGGTACTGACAAAGGCTAGCTTTGGTGTAGTGAGGTTAGTATTTCTGGAGTTCCTCTGTAGGATTTTACCTTTTAGTCATTTTTGAAAGCCCAGCTTCAAGTGCTCTGAATTGTCCACTGGTGGAGCTTCACTTTTCCTTAACCATAGCTCTAGTATCTTGATAACCTTTCCCCTTCCTCAGAGTGGTCCCGATGGGTATCTGTCATAGGAGGTGAAGAAAACAGAATTTCTTCTTCATTTTGTTTAAGAGAGGCCTTGAGGGGCTGGCACAGTTATTTTAGGGCTAACTACCTGAGTCATGTTGCATGTGCTTTTGGAATATATTGCCAAATTTTTGGATTTATGCATTTTATCCACTGGTCTTCCTTATAACAAATATACATTTTTTAAAAAAGCACTTAAGAGGATTTGATTACGGTACATTGCCAAATAAAACTGTATCTTCTTTCATTATGTTGATGAAAGCTTTTGACCCATTGATCCTTGGGCTGTGGCAATGAGGTTCAATCAGCTCTGAGTGCCTGAGCACACAAGCTCACTGTTGTCAATGTGAAATAAAAACACACAGTGACAGGGCTACTAGTGAGACCAATGCTAGTACACAAGCAATTCAAAAGAAGCTTCTCTGTGTGTGTACATTTTTAAAAATATATTTTATGAATATGTACAGCAAGGTTGTAATTCTAACCACACACAAACGTATGATGCCTGTCATAAAATACACAAAATGTGCAACTACTTGCTGTCAGCAGGGTATCCGAAAGGTGGCCTGAGTCGTGATCCACCCTCAGCATGTGCTTGGCTTCAGATCTGCCATTCAGTTTCCCTTAGATCAGCCAACCACAAGCGTGCACTCATATTTAAGTGTGTACTTAATGAAGCACATACCATAGCTGAATAGAGACTGCTGAGTAAAGGTCTGTTACATGAGTACGAAAATGGAGAGGTTTGGATGTACTAAAGAAAGGGGGAAAAAACTTTATTAAATTGGACAAATTTACTTGCTGGATATTTTTTTACTTTTAGTTGGCCCAGATAAATTCCTTCAGTTACTGGTATACAGCATATGATAAATGTTTTAGAAATATGTTTCACATTATATGATACATTTTCATTTGGCCACAAATTGACCATAAATCAGGCTGAAATATACCCCAATAATGAAGACGGGGCAAGTGCTTAAGTGCAATGTTAATGCATAGTTTTCAAGGGGATAGAAAAATGGTGAAGCTTGTCCACTAAATAAACTGGGTTGCTGCTAAGAAAAGAAATCCCTTAAATGCCTAAAAAGGGACAATTGATTTTTGTATATGGGGCTCTAAAAATTCTGGCTTTCTACTCTATTCTTTTAGCTATTATGAATAGATTATTTGTGATTAAATCATCAGCTTCTGTATCACCTAAGATTTGCATTGGTTCTGTCTTCTACTCAGATAAAACTTTTTGGATTCTCAATTTGTTTGGAAAACTCTAGTAGGGCTCTGTGAGAAAGGTAAGAAACAGCAGTTGAAGAACTAATGACAGCAAATAACAGTACCAGCAAGAGAATAATTTTCCTTCCCTATGTACTCCATCTGGAGAACTAGCTACAGCCACATGGAAGAACAGACCATGTGGAATTAAATGTGTATATTATGTGAGATCTGTGCAGGCACCTCATTCAGTTTTCCAAAACTGAATGCAAAGTAATTTCTCTTGCCTTTGATGCAAAAGTTGAGGGCAACATCTCCTTAATTTAACGGGAGTAATGTAGGAAGGTGTATTTGTCCCATGACAATCGCAGTCTAGATTTGCCGGTAAGTCTGTATGCTGCAAGTGATCTGATGTCTGACAGGCTGAGATGGTACAAGTTGAACTGTAGGCAGCTCCTTTCAGCATGACTGTAGTCATTTTGGAAACACAGAGCTCCATCCCTGTCAATCCAGCCATTTCCTACCTCATTCTCTGGTAGGCAAGTGAATGTAGGCAGTTCCCTTTATCCAAAATATGGTATATTTATTGTATTTTATGTATCTATATGAATATTTTTGTCTTTTCTAGTTACTCCTTTTATGTTATTATCACAAAGCAACACCTTTCTCTCTGACAGCTTCAGCAGCGATGAGGGCTTGAGAAGAAAGGAGGAAAGCAAAGTCTTTTGCGTTCTCCTTGCAGTGCAATGAAAGGTGGCAGTGCTCTCCTCTCTCCTTCAATGGGGGAGGCAACCACAATCCATCTTTTGCATGAAGCCACAGTGGGAAAGAAACTGAGGAGGATACTCTTTTTACCTGGTAGGTAAGAAGAGCTACAAAAACTATCTGGAAAAATCTCATCCACTGAAAGACTAAAGAAGTTTGGTCACCTGAGCTCCTTATAGCTGAGTCTGAGGGTGGATTAGATCACACAGCTCTGTGGGAACTGACTAGAAATAAACTGCAGTATTATCATTAAAACATGATTTAAAAACATAGTTACCATTGTCCTTGTATTGAGGACTTGCCAGAGAAATAGGGAGAATGGACACTAAAAATCAGTGAGTCTCACAGCTGCGATGGGAAAGCTTTAACATGAGTTTACTTAAAGCTTTTCGCTAAGCATGTACTGACATAAACGGATGAATAATGATTGAAAGAGGCAGCAACCTTTCTATTAATGAGCTTATGGGATGCCTTCCCATCATTAGCATATCCCTCCTGACAGATGCCGGAGTGGGAGAAGGGGACATAGCACCATGCCCATGCAGGAGCTCAGCCTCTCTCCAGCTGTGGCTGAGAGCGAGCTGGAGGGAAGGTGGGGTGAGGTTAGAGAAATCCACACCTCAACAGGTGGGGCTCAAAAAGGGTGATAAAACAAGCTTACAGCAACTGTACTCACACATCGTGGGTACCCTCAGGAAATCAGTGGAAAAGCAGAGTTAGTTAGGAAGGTAGGCTGGCTTAAAACAGACAGTGAAAGCTCAACCACAGTAATACCATGGGAACGCCACAGCACTACTTTGCTATAAATGCAAAGAAAAGCAAATGATTAGCATACCAGAAAGAGT
>NW_010166058.1:67906-70784 GCF_000695765.1 Mesitornis unicolor
AAATTAAGTAAGGTATTGGCACAAATAAGGAGAACAATATTGAGTTCAACATACACATGAGCAAGATTATATATATATATTAAAAAAAAAAAATTCATGTGTGAAGTAGCATTTTGGGAGAAGAAGCCTCCAGGAGGGAAACTGTTAACACCCAGTCCTGATGAAACAGGTCTGTGCACAGCTGAATCTGTAAGCATTGCAGGCATGGGACATTTGTTTTCTTTCTCTTTCCTCAGTCAAAACGTTATTGTGTTGTGGGGTTTTTTTCTGAGCTCTACAGTTCAAGTTATTAATTAAGAAGTATTGTCAAGGGTGCTGTTTCATTGACAATCCTCCCTTTACAGATAACTTTTCTAATTTAAAAACTAATCTGGAGACTGAGCCCTGCCAAAATACAGCATGTTAAATTCCAGTTAAGTGCTTAATTAATATAGATGATGTAAACTACAAATTAGTCCTATGGTGCAGGTGTGGAGCCTCCCTAGGTGATGCACACATCAAGGTTCAAGCCGAGAGAACAGGGATATAGAAACACAGATACAGCTATTCCTAGTTGGAGTGGTTCCTTCACAAAGGGTTGGCATATGATTTAATATATTATTCCTTTGTTCTCATCCCTTATTTTTAACATCCTATTCAGTTAACAGTAGGTTATTATTTTGCTTGTCACTGCAGTTGGTTGCTTCCCGTTGCTTTCATAAATGGCACAACAGGATAAACCTACACCAGTGAGACCAGCAGTTTCTGTCTCTGCACAGACTGACAAAATCCCGTTGGATTAAATGTTGTGAGATTACTTCAGTACATAGACACAAAGTAAAAGAAAGGAATGGATGGAAATGCAGTGTTCCGGGCCTTTCTATGGATAGTCTCCCTTGCCAAGAATGGAGAGCTGACATTTTTTATGGACTGACACAGTTCTGTATTGTATCCCTTCTAGTTGAAATGAGTCCTCCTGAGGCGCTCTACAACATGTAAGACAAGTGCTTCATTCACCGCATCTGGCAGCTTTGCTTCCCTCCTCCCTCTGGAGATGGGTGAACCCCTCACTCCCTCTTGTGTGGCAGCTCGTGTTTCCTTTAATTTTGTCCGAGAGTGTTGCTCAGTGCCCAGGTAATTAATTGAAAAGCCCCATTGCTTGCTTTCTTCAAAAGGCAGAGGATTTGGCTTGATAGTGCTAATGGGATTGCATGTCATTTGTGGAGTTTGCTTAATTATGGCATATTGACTTTCTGCCTAAACCAGATTATTTTTATCCATATTGACTGCACAGTTATAAACCCCCCATGAAAATGTTTTCATTAAACATTATAAATATCCCTGCTAATATGATGTAAATGCCCCGTTGTTTTCACTTGGAACTCTAATGAGCAAATCAGTTCTTTCAATTTGATCATACACTAAAGGCTGCAGTTATTGATAGGTGACTTTTCCTTTTTATCTTATACTGAGCACTGTGCCACTTAGATTTCAGACTGGAAAATGTTCACTTCTCCTTGAAAAAAACTTGCACTATCTCAACCTTTTTACAAGTCACCTTGAAGAAGAGCTTTAAAAAATTGTACCACAAGGCTTTATGGAGCAAATATAAAATACCTTGATGACTGGAAACTTCCCTTCCTCCATTGATTTTTTTCTTTTTTCACACACAAAAGTCTGTAGTTATTATTTGTCTGTTAAACTTGTCCCTGGAATAGTTCTATGCTAACATCCACTTTCTGGCATCATCACTTTCTGGCATCATGGTCGATGTCAAAAAGGGCAGTTTCTAAACAGCAACATATACGTAAGGCACTAGGGTGCTTGCTCTGAGGTTAATGCTCAAGGGCAAAGCTTATGAACAATCTTTTTATCCAAGGAGAATGCTCCCCTGCAGAAGTAGGCTGTGGTCTTGAAAGAGCCGCATGGATATCATGAAATGTCTTACCATCAAATTCCCTGCTTGCCGAACACTCAGCCACAGCATGGCCATCAATGCAAACCCTTTGCAGAAAAGTGGTTAAACCTTTGCTCAGAGCTTCCTGTTGAAAGATGACTCTGCCTGCAACCATCTTTCCCCATGCCTGCTTCCAAACAGCCCAACATTCAGCACCCTTTCCTGGAGATCACTGGTCATGAGCAGCAAATTCCCTGTGCGCCATCAGGTGTCAAATACACCCAGAACATGGTTGTGCAGAAAGTACCAACCCTGACCGCCTATCTCTGACTGCTGGCCACAAGAAGCAGTTCCCGTTGTATCAGAGTTCCTGTTGTGTCGGAGTTCCCATTGTGTCAGAGTACCTGGCCTCTCTGGATCCTGCATTTCCTGGGGTCTGCTCTGCTTCTCCTGGTGCTCCTCCTCAGGGACCAGGGGAGCGTGTGGAATTAAACAGCCAAAGCCAAGGCTGACAACAACAAATGAAACTCCCGATTACCTCTGACAGAGCATTTCTTCTCCAAGCTCCTGGTCGTGTTCCTCAGGAATGATCTAAACATGATCTCTCATGAATCCCGAGTGCTAAAGTTTAGTTTTTTACTGAATAATAAGAGGATAGGCTCTATGGGCCCAAGGGTTTTCTAGCACATAAATCCCCCCCCTTCTCCTGCAGGGTAGTATATCACTCTTGTCTTACCCACCAGAGGAGACTGTCTTTTTGCCTTTGCTCTTTTTCATGTTTATTACATATTTGTCTGATTATTTTTGCTCTCAGATTGTCTAACTATTACAATTTTAGAGCAATCATTTTCAGCTTTTACTTAGCCACCAAGGTTGCTGCTTCTTTTTCAGACCTGAAGGACTTTGGCTAGAAAACTCGGGTCTGATTTTTTTTTCCCCCAAGTATTTAATTCTTGTTGCCCTGATAAAGGTCATTGCCTCTCCCCACGGCTTCCCTTTCAG
>NW_010166058.1:70811-71032 GCF_000695765.1 Mesitornis unicolor
ACCAGGCCCTTCTTCCATCACCATGAACATGAGGCATGCCTCTCCACATCCCAGATTCAGGCAGGGCTGATGGCCCCAGACGAAGGGAGGAGGTCGGACTGAATTCCCCAACATCCCTTGATGGCCCTGAGCTTTGCGGCTTCCCTCTTCTCCCTCCAGCCTCGACCCTGGTCATCGCTACAGCAGCGCGGGTGAAAGTAGAGCTGGAGGGAGGCAGGGGG
>NW_010166059.1:0-456 GCF_000695765.1 Mesitornis unicolor
CCCCCCCATAGGGAGCTGTACTCCCTCGGCACATGGTCCTAGTGCCCCCCGCCATTGCTCTATGGAGTCTCTATGGAGCTTGGAGGTCTCTATGGGGTTTTGGGGGGATGCTGTGGGGTCGGGGAGCTCTACAGAACTCAGAGGGGATCAGGGGTCTCTATAGGGTCCCCATAGGGGTCTCTATGGGGTCCCTGCCCTCCTATAGGGAACTGTTCCCACTGCATGGTCCTAGTCCCCCCCGCCATTGTTCTCTGTGGGACCCTGGGAACTCTATGGGACTTAGGGGTCTTTATGGAGTTTAGGGGGATGTTGGAGATTGAGGTGCTCTATAGGCTCTATAAGGCTCTATCACTGTTTGACTGCCCTTCTCGCTTTTTCCAGAACACTGGGGACAGTGCTGGGGGGCAAAGAGAAAAGCCTTCTAAGCGTCTGTTTTGCCAGGGTCTTCTTGCTTCC
>NW_010166060.1:0-25910 GCF_000695765.1 Mesitornis unicolor
ATATTAATAAATATTAAATAAAATATTAAAAATTTAGTATATTTAACTTAAAGACATTATAATCTAGAAAATAATCTCTTTGTTAAAGTGCTTTAAGTTTGGGTTGGAGTTTTTTTAACGGGAAAGGAGAAACAGAGGAGCTTCCTTGGATCATGAAGTCCAGTCCCATCGTATCACAGGGGATCAGACTGCACAATCTTTTCCATTAATATGTCTGATTTAATCTGAAAATTAGCTGTTTGTTTCTTCCTCATTATGTCCATTAAAAGGCTGTTCAAGAGTCATATTCCTCTGATGCTTACCTAACTTTTCTAATTTACAGTGTCACTGTGATAATTTTGCCTGTATTTATTCTTCTGCAATCATTACTGGTTTAGAAATTATCCTGACAGCCTTTCACTGTACTTGCTGCAGTTTGCATTCATGTATCCTGAACATTATTGCCTGGAGTTGCACAGGACGTACACTGTCCTTTATACAATGGCCTTATAAGACTATTTTATTGTCTTGTTATCATATAGTATAATTTTTTCCTATTCTGTTTTTTACAACTGGTAGTGATTTACTATAAATTTCATCTGATTTCCAGCATCTTACTTTTCAAGGTAGCATTTTTTCCTAAGAGATTGTGACCCTTATGTTGTGACAGCTTGTCATCAGCAGATTTTACTGGTATTTTCCTACTATATGTGGCAGTCATTACAGAAAATATTTAATGGGCTAGTTCTTGGAGCTTTGCTTGTAACCTCTTTTCTGTGCAGTAATGCCACTTTCAGCATAAACTGTTTCTCATTAGCCAATTCCTGCTTTGCCTTACAGTTATTAAAATTCTTATCTTAGTAATTTTACGCATTGCGCTGTACCCAGAGTTCTGTTGAAGGCCTTAAAAATGTGCTAATATTGTAATTGACATTATTCAAATAGGATGGCAGTGAATGATTTAACTAATAAATTTTTTGCTAATTGGTAAAGGGCTTGCAGTCTAACTTAAAATCCATTGAAGGTACCCTAACAAAGATTTTTGAAAGAAGGCTTTACTTCTAAAATGTGTTGTGAAAGAGCAGTGACATGATGTGTTTTCATACTTAGTTGTGTTAATTGTCCACATACATGAAGTTAATCTTCTAGAGGGAATTCAGGCAGTGTAAACTTTGCAAATTCTAGTTAATTATTTTCAAATCTGATTTATGCTGTCTGTGAACCTTTTGCATGTTTTGATTGCGAAAATAAGTCAATGAAGGTTGGGAGGAGTTTCTGCTACTCAAGTCTTAATATATTTTGACATTTTATTTACAGCTGAAGAGTTTATCACTGCTTTGTATGAAATCTTCCAGGCACTTGCTATTTAACAACCTGAAAACCAGATTTTTGGAACCTCTTTTGACTCCCTGAGAAGAAAAGAGCAACTGCTCAGTCCACTTGTGTCGAATTAGTTCCTGAAATCTTCAGGCAGATACTGAACAGTACTCGTCTGTATGTGCATTCCAAGTCATTTAATTTAAAGCTTGTGACATCTGACTCTGGGAGCTGCTACACATCCTGGGCTGCTTTTGAGTTGTTGAGCATGTTTAATAGTTAGGATTAGACCTGGTTTTTATGTGGCTCTGAGGGCTATGCGAAGCTGGCTGTCAGATTGTTGAGTGGCATTTAAAAGTGTACAAGTGCTGTCTGGTGTTCCAGATCAAAGATAAGAAACATCTGTTGTGGGTTGGGAATAGTACCTATGCTGTCCTAGACTTCATTAATTTCAGGGGAATTACAAACTGATGATGACAGGATGATATTTCCTACAGAAGTGCTCAGGAATTAGGCATGGACAGAAGTACAGGGCATGTAAAATTTGTAGTGCTGTGAGACTATTAAGTTAAACATCTATTTTTCTGTCAACTTTTTTCCTCTTCTTGAACAGTTTGGCCTTCTACTTGTCTCCTTTCATTTGTGTGCTCGATTACGCATCATATTTTATGCTTTTGTATCTAAAGTTTAAAATTAAAAAAAAAGACATTCTAATGCGTACTAACAAATTTGGCATTAGATAGCACAGTAATTATGAAGTCCACATCTTTACTACTTGTGGCTTGGTATCAGGTATGAGAGGCAATGGTGAGACATCTGTATTACCCGTGTATCGCAGTGGGAAGCCCCTGTGGTAGGTCTGGCCCCATGGCTCACTCCGGGGAGGAGAGGGCCATGCTCCCTGGCTGCTCCATGTCCCCTGTCTCGTGTGACCCAGCTACCACTCTCTTGCAGTGCGGTGGTGGGACACCATGTGGGATAACTGCTTCTTGGTCGCCTTGTGGGTGCTATTAAGGAGGAGAGCACTGGGAGGGGAGGAGAGCAGGGAGCAGCCCACCCAGCTTGCTGCCAGCAGGACCCTGCCCAAGGCAAGGCTCTTCTGTTGATAGGCAAAATTATTTTAGAATATTTTCAAAACCAAAAATATTTTCAAAGCCAGTCTTCTTGGCTTTCACTAGCAATTGGCAGAAATAGTCTCAAGAAGTGACTACCCTACTGAAAATGGAAAAATAGTGAAAAATAGCAAAAGTATTGGTTCAATCACTGTTGGTGATGATTTCTGGTTTTCCTATCCTAAGAAATATTTGAATAAAAGCCTAGTGTAGATGTGCACTAATTTAATAATTATTTTCCCATTAACTGTGTGCAACTTTTCTAAAATTTGCAGAGAAACTTATTGGTATATCATAAATATTGTAAAAATGAGGTCTGTCAGTTTAGTTGCATGTGATTACCTACCTCTGTAACACTTTCTCATTTTTGCTGTGAATTCCAGTGCATTTTTCTCCCACAGATATGGTAGAGTTGTATGTTCCAGTCTAAACTGACAAGTCTATTAATTATCCTACCCACCCTCCACAGCTTCACGCCTGTTTGCTGGTTTGGGTGGGAACTGCGCACCAGGCCGAGGTGGTGCCAGTGTTGAGTGGCAGGAGCTCTGAGGGGTCCCTCCTGTGCTGCTGTGCACCCGTGAGGTGTCACCTGGCTGCCTCATCCTTGGTGGCCCAGTGCAGACCACCCCTCTGAACTGCTGCATTTGTACCCTGGCACAGGAGCACTGGGGTCTGCCATTTCAGAGCGCTCAGCACCATCCTGGGATGTCTGTTGGATGGCAGAGGAGCATTAAACTCTGCAGTTAAAATGCAGTGGCAATTAAATTCTGTTAGAATTAAATTCTGAAGAATTACTATTGCAAGAAAAGGACATGTCTTGTTTATGTTTTTGTCAGTGTGGCTGGTGGTGGTTGCCTTTTCTATGTTTTAAATTTCCTCCTAAGCTTTAAGAAATGTTCCATTTTAATTTACAAAGCAAAGCTCCTAAGGTGTCCTACAATAGGTAGGCAAGTGGTTTCAGTAGGTTGGAAGAGAGGGAAATAAGGCAATAAAACATGCATAGACATATCTGTAGGGTTTTCCTTTTTGTCAGTTTACATGTTAAATTTGAATAATGGTTGGACTTGGTGTTTTTTCCTGGTATTCTGCCTCTGCTTTTTTCCATTAATTATCTCATTTCCCCCTGCTCGCCTTGTTTTCTATGATCTGATCATCCAACTTGCTCCACGGATTATAATGAATAATCAGATCTTCTGGCTTTATGCGTTTCATGGCACAAATTAACTTGCCATGAAAGGTTTTACTCTCAGTATCAGGTTTTGAGTACAGGGATACTTGGAACAGTGAGTGGAGCTACAGCTGCAGAGCAGATAAACTGTGTTCCCTTTTTTGTGAGACCTCTGCTTTAGTTATTCATTCAGAGAATTACACCACCAAGATCCCACTGGGGGATTACCCGAACTGCTTGGAGTGGCCTGAGCTCTTATGAGTAATGTGCGTTTTGTAAGGCTTGTGCCGATAGTGTTGTAGAAGTGGAAGTGCTGAAAAAGGTTTATTGAAGTGATAGAGATCTTTACATGATGAGTCAGATGGAATGAAGGGAAACTTTTTATTTAATGGGAATGAACGTGAGTCAAGGATTATCTAATCTCATTTCTAATAATCTTCAGCAGAGAAACTTGTACTTAAATTTTATTACACAAAAAGTTTTGTTTAGTTAATAAGCAACTTGATTTTTATAAAAAGACAAAATTTCATCCAAAACAAAATTATGGGTAAACTTTAGAGAAGATTCTTCCACCCCAATCAGGCTTTGATGGTCTGTAATAAAGCATGGATAACTGATTTCTTGAATGGCATGAAAACCAGTGGTACATTTAATGTATCTGGACTGCTTTCTTAATAATGTGAAAGTTTGATGTTTAGAATTGAAGAATTTGGTTTAGGGGAAATAACTGAAAAAATTTAGATCTGGATGGAGGCAAAAGCTTCTGTGATGTGGGCAAGAAATCAAACTGATTCCTCAGTTGTTAAAGCTGAGTATTCACTGAGATTTCTCAGTGTTTAAGCTGAGTAATGCTGGAACAGACACGGGGATTTGGTTAATTCATTAAGTAGGTGAAGTCTTTCCTGTTAGTGACACCTTAGGTCTTTCATTGGAAGCTCTTACTAATTGGTATAAAATTTGCATTACTGTAAAAAAAAAAGTGTAATTTTTCATTTGCCGTGTTATGGTTTTCAGCTATGCCTGAAACCTTACAAATATAAATCACACTTCATACAGAGACAGTAGTGGTCTAGAATACAGTGTTATTGTCTGGAGTGTTGCAGTCTGAAATATTAGTAGAATATTATAATCTAGAATAAAATGTTACTATTTTTTGTGTATAGCTGTTTCCAAAAGAAGGCTTTTGAGCAAGTAGTAACACACTGTTAAAATGACAGCATTGTCTCATACTGTTACCAGAATATCATGTTAAAACAAACTTATATGTATTTTATATCTATAGCATCAATTCTACTTGTTTCCATTAACAAATAAGACCTTAAAATGTTGTTGAATCACAACCATTCCTGTGGTTATGTTGACTGCAGAGTTTTTAATGTAATTTTTTAGCAAACAAACCAGAAGCCTCACCAAAAGTCCCACTCTAGGAGTGAACAGGCCCCTTTACGTTCCAAAATGTCAGCTGATTTGCTCTAGAGGGAAAGATGTAATGTTAGATTTTTCCATTTGGCTAACTCAGCTACTAAAATAGCAGCACTGGAACAGTTGAGCATGGCTGCGTGCATCAGGATAGAGAGGAATTTCTATCAGAACAGCAGGAGGGAAAAGTGAAGGGAGCTAATTGTTGACTTGGGAAATTGGAGGAAGCTTATATGGAAAAGTACATTGATAGCACAACATAATATTGTTCAAATAAATCCTTTGTCTCGTGATAGAAATATGCAAGTTTTCTAATATTTCCCCTTATCTGTTCATACAATCTAGCTCTGTCCCTGAGTAAAAATATATTAAGTATACTTGTGGTGTTTTAATTAAAATAAGTAGGACAGAATAGGAATTAACATGATTGCATAGTGAACCTGATGATCCAACAGTGCTTTACGGATTAGTTGCCATCTAGTGCCATTAGTTCATAATTTTATCTATAATGTTTGTCTCTGACCTTTTAATAAATTAATCAGACTGGGAGCACTTGAAACAGTTAAACCTGAAACCTCTAGGTTGTTGGTCTCAAATAAATGACCTAAATTAAAATAATGTTTACATAATCTATACTACTCATTATTGGTAATGCAAGCAGTAGGTTTAATTGTGTTCTCTAACTGCTGTTGCTTGTAAGGTCTGTTTGATTTTAGGGGGATTCATTTGTTTTTCTGTTACAGCACAGTAGCTGAGAGCCTAACTGTAGGATTTTTCTGTGAGCATATACAATGTTACAACTTTCTGTAATATCCACAGGTTTTAGGACCTGCCCCAAAATGGTGTTCCTTCTTGGACAACTTGACTGAAGAATTGGAAGAGAATCCGGAGAGCACAGTTTATGATGATTACAAATTTGTTACCAGAAAAGACCTTGAAAATTTAGGTAAAACACTTGAATATCCTCTTTAGCTGACTTCTTGGTTCAGTTTTTGACCATTTACACATGTAAGTTTTGTAATTCTGATGTGACGTATGAGGACTGTTAGAAATCCCCTGGCAGTAGTTTCCTCCAGCCTTCTTGGTTATTAATATTCCAGCCTGATGGCTTCATGCTCTTTGGTTCCCAACCAGTGCAACACTAGATACTTGTATTTCTCAGATTTTTAAGCCAAGATTATATTTTCTGATTTAATAGGTCTAATAATCTGTTGTGTGGGCTTTCAGACATTAAGTGGAAGGCATAGAAAGTTAAGTTGGTTTAGTTTTCAAGATATTTTTGAGGGGCTGAAATACTATGTTGAAACTCGCAGCATAATCTGCCAAAGGCTTCCCTATTTGAATGTAGTAACTTCCAGAAAATGCACATAATTCTAGGACTAATATGTTTCAAGGAATTGCAATACTGAAAGTTATATAGCAGAGAATGTGAGCATACTTCTCCTAAGGTAGTTAGTCCTTTTTCTGTTCATTACGTGTTTTGATTGCAATGTTTTTGCTCAAGTTTAGTTAATTTACCTCTGAATATGGGAGCTGGGATTGGCCTGGCAGGAGGCGGCATAAGGAGGAGGTCATCAAAGTACCCGCATCTTTAGCATTAGGGTTCTAGTGCAGATGGGCTGAATGTAGCCCTCAGACCCCTATCTCAATTGTAAGGGAATAAGGCAATGTAGTATTACCTACCTAGAGACTTCACTGAGAGCAGTTATTCTGCTTTCAGTTCACTAGAACTTAGTCAAATGAATTTAGTCAAATTCATTTCCCCTTAAATGCAAGCTTTCAAATCAAGAACCATCTTAAGGGATATTTCACATTTCATTTGTCAGCATTTCTGTGTGTTAATAGCAATGGCTTGAGTACTCTCATTTTGGCATATGCAAGAAGTTGTTTCCTGGGAACAGTTGAAAAAATTTTTAGAGACAATTTTACTTTCTGAAGTACACAGTGGTTTTTCACTTTTTTTTTGCCATTTAGTTCTAGAAGTTGTTTGTTAGTTCTTAATTCCTAAAGATTGGGGTCTGTAGAGGATATTTTGCTATAGAAAGCTTTTCTTTTTTTCAGTCTTGGAATTTTGTAGAAATACATGGAAAAGTTAGAGAACTCTTAAATATTTTCATTCTTACTTAGGTTAGGGCCTAGGGTGACAGTTCTATGCCTGATGTGGTACTGTATTTTTTTCAGTATGCTAATTCTTCAAAGATAGTGACCTAAGGCGAAACTCTTTTTAATTAAAAACATAATTGTGCCACACTAAAAAAAGTGATTGTCAAACTTCTATGGACTTTCAGAAAAAATCCTCTCAAATTTTTCTTTGTAAACTTTTATAGAGCGTAGTACATGTGGGCATTCTTCTAAAGTGCACAGTAACATGCATTATGATGAGAAAACTGGATTTTGTTGCTCTGAAGAAGGTCAAATTTCTTGCTGGCCAAACTGATTTTTTTTGCGGTTTTACTTAGTCTTTATGTAATGGATGTGACTGTTAGAGTGATGTGTTGAGTTGGCAGTGCTTGTTTGTCTTGAATCGGGTGAGTGAAGTGGCTAGCTTGGAATATTGCTTCTTCATATATGAAAGCTCTTTGAAATACTTTCTAACTTTTTTCCCAGGCCTTGCTCATCTCATTGGATCATCATTGCTCAGAGCATACATGCATGGCTTTTTCATGGACATAAGACTTTATCATAAGGTAAATAAGGCTGATCCTTGTTAGTTTTTACGCTTAACAATAAAATATGCATTTTGGGTTTTTGTTGGTTTGGGGTTTTTTTTTGTGGTGTTTTTCTCCAAATAATGGACTGTGTCCTCTATTAGTGGTATTTTCTTTTTACTTCCTTGTGCTTGTTCGAAGGCAAAAATGATGGCCAACCCCTTTGCCTATGAGGAATACAGAAGAGAGAAAATACGGCAGAAGATAGAAGAAACTCGTGCACAGAGAGTTCAACTAAAGGTAAATCCTGTAAACAATGAGTACACTTCTGGAAAAACTATTCATAAAGAGTAATATATTCTTAAGTATATCTCAGATGTAGTGACTTAGGATTTGTTTATCATCAGAGACACAAAGTAATTTATAGAACTTTTGAATGGAAGCATAGAATTCCTGTGTGTGATTCCCACAGATGAGAGAGAGAGAGAGAGAGAGAGAGGCTGATACGGAACTGGAAAAGAGCAGCTCTCATCACGTTTGCCACTTAAGTGTATAACCCACTGGTGAAACTTGCAGTGTCTATTTCTGTCATTAAAATAAACAACTTAAGCCATTAAGACATAGTACTCTGGAAAGAGATTTATAAAGATAGTGTGTTTATAACTAGCTTATAACTTTCTAGATTGAATTTGCTCAACATACAAGGAGAAATAATGCTTTTAAAGTACTGAAGCTCATGCATTACAAGGTAAAAATGTCACAGGCATTCTGCTTAAATTTTCTCCAAACTCTTACTTTAATAGTACCTAAAAATATTTGGAACCAATCAAGGAGCTTTTCAGCAAGAGTTATAAGAATGAATAAGAATTCTCTCTTCACCACACTTATGAATGTAAATCGTGTAGATTTTTGCATGTGTAAAAGAGTAATTGACCAATTAATTGCTTTTCTCTCTTTAGAAACTTCCGAAAGTCAATAAAGAGCTTGCTCTCAAACTGATTGAAGAAGAAGGAGAAGAGCAACAGGTTGCCAGAAAAAGGAAACAGAAGGTGAACTTTTGTTCTGGAGAATTCTTTTACATAATAATGCTTACAGTACTGAATTTTTGTTGTTGGGGTTTTGGTTTGGTTTTTTTGTTATCTGGCCAAACGGATTCAAAATTCCCTTGTTTCTGTTTCTCATAAAAATTCTACAGGTGGCTTTAAAGTGGATTTCACTGTAGCTGCAGCACCACAAAGACCCTGTAGTAACAAAGCTTAAAATAATTAAATGCTCACTGTGAAGATGATGTGGGCTTGACAGGATTCCAGGAGGTAGCTAAATGCAGCGTCAATACCAAACTTGTTAGAAAAGTACCTGTTGTTTGCATTTGTTGGTATTTTGGTGGTGACTATGACAAGATAGATGTTACCTGTAAAACTGAAGGTACAATTGCCTTTCTTTGTGTACACATTTATCTGCATTTTATGAAGTAGCCAGACTGGTTTGCTGATTAGTCTAGAGTACATATAGATTGTGTCAAGTGTGTTTTGTCATTTAGACAGTTGTTATATCACCTGATGACTCCTCCCCACCTGAGGAGGGAAATCGGGAAAAGGGAAGGTTACCCATGGGTTGAAATAGAAACAGATTTAATAAAATAATAGTAAGAAAAAAAACCAGTATTAATAACAGTATCAATATAAAGTACGCATAATTTTATACTCGACTGATACAGTGGCGGAGTAGGCTTTGGGAACAGAACGGTGGGTGAGGCCCTCTTGGGATGGCAGCCATTGAAGATGGAGAGCTGTCCCCAGAACGTGTTTATAGTGAGTGCAATGTTTGTGGTATAAATGACTTTCTGTTGGTCAACTTGGTCATGTGCCATGGATTTCACTCTGTTCAGCTTCTTGTATAGTAAAGGTTGGCAGGACAGGTGCAACACGGAAACTGGAAACAGTCCTTGAGCACTATGACAACCTGCATTCCAGTGCTGGCTGAAAACTATAACAAAGTGTCTTATCAGCTTGTTCTCATTGAAAATGAGTACTAAAGTCTTTAAAAATGCTTTTTTCCTGACTAGAAAACTGATTTTAAGATTCTATCCCAATAAACCAGGAAAGTGGACTAAGAAGAGTAGCATAAAAATGCACGTTCTGGTTATTTTTCTGAAGTGGAATGAGAGTCTTACAAAGAGCAATGTATTTTAGGCTTTAGAATTTGATTTTTCGCTGTGTTTACTGCAAGTCACACATTTGTAACGGTTTCTCTGTTTGAAAATGACACTTCTTGTTTTCTGTATTTGTTGTTTGTTTCCTCACACACACACACTACTTAGGTAACAATGAAAGCTTAATACTAGGGTGGGGGTGAATGTGTTCTTATAAGTTTGGTGTTGCAAGATCAGCTTTTTATACTAAAAAGCTATGTATGCAATAACTTTAACATTGCAACAACAGGTATTCATATAAGCTAAAATTGGAGCTTGAACTGTTCCTAATTCAGCAGTAGCATAATTTACACTGATTTCATTTAACTTTGATGTGAAGGAACTGCCCTTTCCATTCTGTATGCAAGGGCAGTGAAGAAAAGTGTTGTAAGATTTATAGAAACACTTACTCTAATGTGTTTATAGTAAAACAGTATTAGCATTGCATAAAGACATGTTTACCCTGATAATTTCTTGTAGAATCATCCCTGTCAGGCAGGATATTTGCCTTGGAGGTACTGCTGATTAGTTGATAGATATCAACATGTCTCCAGAGCAGCTGGCTGAATGTTTGAGAAACACTAAATAAAAAATATTAATAATTGTGTATTTAATGTGTCTATAGTGTGCACAAAAACCCCAAACTGTCTTGTTTACAGGTAGCTTAGAATGATAATATAAAATATAATAAGCATAAATCTTGATTTTTATATGACCTGGAAGGATAAAGCAACTGACATCTTATATGGTAGTTTTGAGTTTTGTTTAAATAAGAAGTGTTATTTACTTTACCAGTGCCTGTTTCAGAATTTTATAACTCACTCATGCTTTGCTTCTTTTCCAGAATCTGCCTAGCCTTCTCAAAGATGATCGGTTTAAGGTCATGTTTGAGAATCCAGATTTCCAGGTGGATGAGCAGAGTGAAGAATTCAGGCTACTTAATCCACTTGTTTCTAAAATAAGTGAGAAAAGAAAGAGGAAACTAAAGGTCTTGGAGGAGCTGGAAGCACAAGAACAGGTAAAATATTTTCCATTTGGATTAAGAAAAATGCATCGTTTGGGGGATTTTTTGGTGTGTTTCAGTCATTCAGATTTTTCATCTTAGAAAGAAGGAAGAATGGAGGCAATGCAAGAATGTCTCTACAGCTACAGTAATTAGGTGTCATTTATAATGTTTTCTGAGTTTAGATGTGAACAGTATCATGTCTACATAAATATAGATTTGAAAAACGTAAGATATGTAGGTGGAAACAATTTTATAATATATCTTCTTTATTTGCTGTTACTGCTTTTGTTCAAATTTTAGTTCTCTTTAACTCTGTGTAAAAAGCTGTCGCATACTCTAACTGCTGGAGTTGTCTGAAAAGAAAATTATTTGATGATATTTTATTTAGTACTATTTTTGTCTGCAGGAAGGGGAGGAAGAACCAGAAGGAAAAGCAAGTGATGCAGAAAGTTCTGAGAGTTCAGATGATGAAAAAGGCTGGGTTGAAGAGGTCAGGAAACAGCGCAAGCTCCTGCGCCAAGAGGAAAAAGTAAAGCGGCAGGAAAGGTTCAAGGAGGATCAGCAAACATTACTGAAACCTCAGTTTTTTGAGATTAAAGAAGGAGAGGAGTTCAGAAGCTTCAAAGACTCTGCCAAAAAACAAAAATTAATGAAGTAAGACTTATGTTCCTGTTTTAATAGCTGGGGGTGGACGATTCTCAAGTATTTCTCTACAATGCAGGCCAGTGGCATTTTGGCTTGGAAGCACTTTACTAGTAAAGCCACATCTGGTGAATCAGGGATGTAACTTTAAGCAACATAGTTGTTTGAAAGCTTTGTTTTGTAGTTAGAAAAATACAATGTTTAAAGTATGGCAGAGACGCAGCACACATGAGATAAAAGATTAATATTCTGGGCCAGATTTGGGGGTCCTTTATGAGGTGTTGGTGAACTGCTGCTCTCACAAATAGCAACGCTGATGTCTGTGAGACCGGTTGTATTTCTCCACCAGTGTGAGCGTGTTTTTCATTTGCCCCTTTAAAAGGATGCAGAATGCTGCATGACTGGTCACTATTTTGGGGGTAGGATCAAGGTGGTAAAACAAAAATTGTTCTGTCTGGATATTTTTATAGCATCCAGGAACTTTAAAAAAACTACACGGTCCTTATATTGTCAGGTCTTACTATTTCTGGTTTTCTGTTTACAATGTGAAAAATCAGACTTAAAAAATTGATGAACAACTGAAGTAATTGTGTGCTGTATAAAGTGCACATCATACTAAAGGACTTGGCTTTGAAATGCTTAATGCCTGCAAATCTCATTGGTATTTTTTTTTTTTCAGAGGTGAGTTGAGCCCTTCAGAAGATGAGATTTAATAGCCTTTTATTATTTGGAGGGCAGATATTAATATTAAAACCCTTTCTGAAAGACAATAGCTTCAGAGTTCTTGCAGCACACTGGATGCAGAGCAGAACTTTGACTAATGTTGAAAACAAGTTGCTGGGCTAGATGGATCTCGTAAGAGCCATTATGTTTTTATTTAAAATGATACAGTCAAAGAAAAGGAAGTGAATAATATACTTAATGGGACTGTTTCTTTGTGTCACTAATGACTGACTCTACAACCTAGTTGTTCCATGATGGGAATTTTCTGAAGATATATGAAAAAACGTTAGATAAAAATTCAGCCTGTCCCTTAAATGTTCAAGTTTTTAACTGGAATTATTACGTAAAATGGTCTTTAATTATTACTGGTCCAGTGTTTCTACAGTAGTCTACCATTTCCATGCTGTACCTGTAAGAACCCTTTAAATAGAAGTAGTGGTTTTTATAAATTGGGATTTATAGCAGCTCTGCAGAACTGATTCCCATGTTTTCCTTAGCTGTTTCTCATCAGCAAGTGTTTTCACACTGGGATTTTTATTTGTTCTTTATATTTAATATACCCACTCATTCTGGACTCCAACATTCTGAGATTTCTCCATCAACTTGCTTCAGATTATTTTTCTTTCTTTCTTCCAGAAGATAAAGTAACTTTGTACTTCTGTCAGTTTTTCTTCTTTGTCAGAAGAAAATCCACTCTGGACACTCTGACAGAGTATTGTACGTTAAGGATATTTTTTACACTATACTTGGGCTTATAGTCGTGTTAGCAATTGAGTTGAAAGGTGCTCTTTTACTCACGCTCAGCTGCTGACCTCTAAAAGAGATTCTCAAGGACAATCAGTTGGAAGTGTTAAGGTTTCATTTCACTCAAAACATGGAAGGCTTAAATGGGAACAGGGATACTGAAAGTTAAGTAAGTAAGCCAGGACAGGCGTAAGGAAGAGCAACAGAGAGAAAAAAACAATGCTGTGTGACGCAGGACAAAATAAATTCTTTCATCCAGTGTACAGAGGGAGAAAAATCATTGCTTGAGCTCAGGAAATAAGCAAATACCACAAATATGTCCAGTGGATGGAGGAATATCAGTGATTACATAAACCATGGAAAGACTTTTCAGAGGCTGCTTTTATGAAAGAGAGAATCTGTTTTAAGATTCGCTGCTAATTCTCTGCAGAGTATTTTACAGGTGTGGTGCCTAATTAGGATTGCTTAGGTTAGATACCCTCTGTAAATTCTTAAAGGAAATTTAAAAAATAAAGGCTGATACCTATTTCTTATTATGTATAGCTGATAGGATTCGGTAATCATCTTAACATAGTCTGTGTTGTGAGCTACGTTGTTTGGTTAATTAACATTTTTACATACTAGAATTTTATGAAGATACCTAAATATGTTTTCCGCTGCCCTGATAAGCAGTCAGCATAAAAATAATTAATTCAGGTAATGTACTGAAAATTGGAAAGACTGTAGTGGCATGTACAATCTGGTGAGGCTGGCATGTTTGTTTTTGATTTGATTTATCCAAGTTATGGAATGATGGTCTGTGACCAATATAATTAAGTACCTTAATACCTTCACTATGCATTTAATGGTTAGGTGTTCTTTTTTTCTCTAATCGTATAATATTCTACCTGAGGAAACAGTTTATGACTTATATAAAACTGGGTGTTTCTTTTGACATGTTCCTGACTCAGCACGGCTCTAAGCCCAACTTCTAAAGCAGTGGTGCATACTAAAAATGTCTTTATAGACCAACAGTCTACGCATGTCTTTGTGCAGGAAACTGCAAAATTTACTCGTGGTTGTAAAAAGCGCCTTGTCTCACATCAGTCTGTTTAATTTTCCCCTTTTGCACTCTTTTGCACTTACATTCAACATGTTTTCATGTGTATTAGCAAAGATGCAAAACTTTGTTTACTTGCTGCATAAGTTCCTTACACAGGAGGGGTAACTTAAAAGGAATCCATAGAAGGAAATTATTTTTATCAGTGCACTAAGAGCTCTCTTGATTTTCTTGATGTCCCTTTAAAATGTTTGTTATTGAAGGTAGAGCATGTCAAAATTAAAAACCACAGTAGTCATACTTCAGGAAGTTTGACAGTCAATGTATGTCTCTTCAGAGGTGGCCAAGAAAGTAAACAAAAGCCAACAAAGGCATAGTTGACATTCCTAGGTATTACTGTAAAACAGCAGGAAAAGTCCTGAAAACCTGTTCTCTTTATAACAAAGGAAAAGCAAGTGCTTGGGCAATTTATTTTATTTTTTTTTTTACTGTAGGGCAGGGAAAGTTGCTTTTAATAACACTGTTAATGTATCCCTTCAATCAATTTGTTGAGGATGATTTTAAAAAAACCAAGCCAGCTGTTGTGTTTGTGTACCAATGTGTGGAATCCGCTGTCATTTGAGGTCTGCACATATTCAGACAAACAGAGCCATACCTGCAATTACTCAGTAGGATGGCAACCCCACAGCGTTTTGCTCATACCTCCTCATTTTAATTTTTCTCCCGACTGAAGCATTATCTAGGCAGTCATGCTAAATAATTGCTGGGTAGTAGCCATATTTCTCCAGTTCGCTTTCAAAGGGGAGGGAAATGGGACTTCACTTGAATGCAGAAATCCCACTGCAATGTCGGTGACTGATCTTCTGCCATAGTTAGCTCTAAGGCTTAGCTTGTCTTCCTGATGCGCACAGATGGAACAAGTTTTTACATGTACTCAGTGTAAAAGATACTACAGGAAAAAAATACAATCAAATTACCTAGTCATGAGAAATAAAGTAATTCTTGACAGTAATTTTTCATTGTTCATCTGAAAAGTTTTTGTTGCATAAAATGGCTCATTAAGCAAAATTCAGTGGACTTCAGAGTCTTCATGCATAGGCCACCATCCATGAGCCCTTCATCCATAGAAATGCCATTGACTTTGGTGGCTGCTAATCATCTGTATTTTTAAGGATGACTTATTTCCCACTTTAAAACTTGTACAAAAAAATTGTCTCTCAGCCCTCTTCAGAGAGATCTAATAAGGCACTAATAGCAGCATGTCCAATTGCAAAAACTAACCTCACTTACAGCTAGGTGAATGTTTTCTAAGTGCATCAGAGTGAGTTTGATCATGCAAGCCATGTCATATTCTCAGGTGGCACTGCCATGGACTGCCAGGGGCCCACATGACAGAAGGAGGAGTTGTGTTAGGACCCACAGGTGCCTTGAGAGAAGTTGGCTGAAGCCAGCACCGTCACTGCCTGCCTCGCTTCTGCACTGGGGGCTATGCAGGAACAAGGTGCCTCTCCACTCCTCAGCTGTTCCAGTTTACAACCCAATGTACTGCAGTCAGCAAGGGTGATATTAAATATCTGCTCACAACCTGGAGCAGCTGGGACACATCCATATCTCTTGATTTTGATGGGGTATTAGTGTCCAGTGGGGCAGAGCTGAAGGCAGGGTCAGTTTTGGCCACAACAGCTACCTCCTGCTCCGTAGAGCTTTTTGCCCGAGTGAGAGGCACTATCTACACCAGCCTGCTTACGGAAACTAACTGATGAGCACAGTGTGCTTGAAGGCATAGGCTCATGTGGAGCTCTTCTCTGGGTTCAGGGTCGGTCTTATTTATCGCATTCACTTGTTTGCGTTGTTCTTTTATTTAGAAAACCCTTTGCCTTAGGCTGTTGTGGGCGCCGTGTCCGAACAGTCAATTGTACTTGGACTAGGTTGTTTGTCTCTAGCAGTGGAGTGATTCAGTCGGTGATTCATTCATTCTGATGTATAGTCAAGATTATTTCCTTCCATCAAAAGTGTTTCCAATTCAGAAATGATAAGATTTCAAGAAAACTGTACATATCTAACCTTATTATTTATTATTTGTATATATATCTATTACTGTAGCTGAATATTCCTGACTTTTTCTAATATTTCATAGAAAACTGTAGCAATAGAAGGATGTGGTTTCTTTCTCAACTACAGCTTTGTTGCTTTTTTAGCAGAGAAAACAATGAACTTTACATAATTTTAAAATGTTTCTACCAAAAGTAATTATCTGGAGGGAATGTTTTGAACTTGTTTCTTTTCTGTTTACTGAATGTTTATTTTCCAGAGTTATGGAATTTCAGAGAAACTGAGATTAGTTTTGACTGCATTATCAGCCTTTATTATAGTAAAAAGATGGCAAGAATAAGGACTAATGTTAATTATTCTCTGCAGGAAAACTCTTGGAGATCGTTTAAAGCTTGAAGAAAAGCTTGGCACGCTCAATGTGTCTGATACCACAGTAGGCAGCAAACAGGCAACATTCAGATTAAAGAAGGTGAGCTATATATATAATTTTTTTAGATAATATACAAGTAACTTTAGTTTTTGCATGAAAGAACAGGAACTTTAAAACCGTCAAACAAATGTCCCTCTTCATTTCTTTATAAGCTGCCAACTCTCCTGCTTCTTGCCAAAAGAATGAAAGCCTCCGGTAGCGCTCTGTGTGTTTATACCCTTATAACTCAGGCAGCACTCATAAAATCTTGTGTTCCGGTGGAAAATACTGGCTTCCATCTTCTAATAGTTTATTTGCAGACATACAATCAGAAGCTTGTGACCTTACCTGACTTTTGTACCAAGACTGATCACATCTTGGTCTGTAGATCCAAATGCAGTCAGGATGCTGTAGGGGACAGCCTTTCTCTAGGTTGATCATGTTGGTAGGTGTCAGCATGGAAAAAACAGAGCTCCTGACCACCTTTGTCACTGAACTTGTGTAACATAGATCACCCAAATGAGCACTGGTCCTGTTCTCCCTGCCAAATTCCATTTGATGCGTGTGATTGACTGCTGCCTATCTGCCTTTCCCAAACGGGTTTTATTTCCTGTCCTAAGGAATTTTGTAGATCACAGACAGGTGATTACTTTATGGAGTGGGCAGAGTTAAATGTATGGGTGCCTCTGCTACTGCTATACAACACTTAGGGATTTGTTTAGCTAGAAAATTGTTTTAGAACTGCATAAAGGACACATTATAAAAGCTGAAGACTCATTAATTGATACTAAATCTGACAAAATGTACTTCAGCTGAAACTGTTTTTCCTCAGATGAGCCTCTTTACTGTAATACATTTTTCTCGTACTAGTGGTCAGATATTCTTCTCACTGGTAATACTCCTTTCACAAGAATAGCTAAGTAGTTTTGTTGGTTGTCACATGGGGTATGCATGAAAAAAATGTTTAATAACCAAATTTGTTGGACTATTTCTACCTTATTTGATTTACCTGATTACTGTCTGTTTGCAGATGTCCTTTTCCATCTGTTTTTGATTCCTGTATTACTGGAATTGAAAACGTGTTGTGGAATAAGTCACAGATTCCTCTGCGGTGCTGTGTAGGATAACCATTCTGGGGATTGTACCAACTTCTGTAACTGATACATTAGTGTCTTGCAGCTAATTATATGGGCTTTTGGGGGCTTTGAATGCAGTCTTTTTTTATAGTAGCTTTAAATTAGAAAGTGCAGAGCCACAGGGTTTCTTGAAGTTGGTGGTGAACAACAACCCGTCACCTTTTGCGAACAGTTTTGTGAAGATTTGGGAGTAAGCTGGAAGAAGACAGCTGTGGCAGTGGTTCAGAATGGCATTTTCACTTGATTCCATCAGATATGCTATAGTTTTTGAGGGTTTTTCATTATGTTGCTGCTAACACATGGAATTTTTTTCCTCTGTTAACTGCTTTATTGAAATACATACGTTGTGCTCATTTGCATTAAAAAGATTTTTAGAAATCTAGTTAAAAGAAACATAATGCATCTACAGTGGAGATCTCTTCTCCTATCAACAGAATAGCAAAAAATAAGACTTAAAAGTCTTCTCTGAACTAAACAGACCTTTTGTATATATTCTGCATTCCCAGGAAACAGAGCAGGGAGAGCTAGGAAGAAGTCAAGCTATGCAGTGTGCAGTGTCTTGACACTCCTTTTCAGAGGATGGAGAGACGAAGTTGGCAAGCAAGCCAAAAGAGATTTTGGTGTTAGTCTGATCATCAGCTTCTGCTTTGTGATGCCCTTTCCTTAAAGTGCAGGTGTATTTAGGAGTAGGTAGAAAGGTTTAGTGAAAGAGAATTGTGCTCCCATAGGGTTGGTATTGTTTAACCTGTAAGTCAGTGGAATTGAGACTGAACTTGGCTGCTGCAATTGTGATACGTTAGCAGCCTCCCAAATGCCCAGCAACCGCTGACAGATTCAGCAGTGAAATGGTTCGTCATTGATATTTCACAGTGTCGTTTTCCAGGAATTTTAGTATGGTTCCTACAGTATGGCATCTTGTTTTTCAATTTCAGCAAGCTTTAAAATCGCAAAGAGATATTACTAAATAGCAGGGTTTCTGAAATACCAAGGTACTTAAGCTATTTGGGAGGTATAGGGGACTTCTTTTAAAAAATCCAAGCAAACACCAACAACAAAACAAAGCTTCAAGTGGAAATCAAGATCATTCAGTTTCAGTATACTGGCGGTAGCAGTCAACATTATATTAAGATTTATCAAGACTGTTTCAGATAAGTCTGGAGACGGAGAGAAACTACTTAGATTTTCACATAGGTGATTTCTTGTTTCCCTACTTGCAGTGGAAACAGGAGTCAATAAATTTCAACAGTGTCTAAAGACCACTAGTGTTTATTACCATGATACTGGTGTGGGCTTGTTGCTACATTTGGTAAATTGGTTCATATCTCACGTCAGCCAAAATGTTTTCTATGCATGCAAATGTCTAGCTCAGGCTTTAAAGGTGCTTAAACAGGAGATTTGGGAAGAGATGGGCTGATGTGTGTATGCTGCTGATTACAGAATTAAGTGCAGTGAGGATACAGCTGCATCAAGTAATTCTGTCACACTGTTAATGCACTTATCCTGTGCTGCTGTTGAAATTGCTCTCATTGCTGGAGTATTTTATAGCATGGACAGTTGCCTGAGCGTGGCTAGTTCAAGTCTGCTAGTTCCAGTTCATGCTTAGTTTGAAGACAAGCCTTAGTCTTCCAAAGAAAACAGTAGTTTATGGCTGTAAGACCCATAAGAGCCATTTAATCTATGTAGTATGTAAATGAAACCCTTTCAGCATGTTTTTGATAAAAGGGGAAAACACTAATAGAGCATGTGCCACAGGAGCAGAGATTTTAAATTCTTTTCATGTGGAAATTCTTCCTAGAATTGCCTACAACATACCAAACACTTTTAAGAACTTTTAAGAACACTTTTGAGAAAACCTGTATATTTCAGCAAATTTAAATAATTGTTCTGTCTTTTTAAAATGCATTTGTGCAAATACTAAGTTTTGATAATACTAGTTAACCAAAGTAGATACTAAACAACCTCAAATTGCTCTACCTTTTTAAGGGCACTAGAACGGAATTTCTAGAGTGTAATTTTACAGTCTATTGTTAGACATTGGTTTTCATCAGAAGTATATGATTTTATTCACTGTTTTTTCAATATCTTTGACTTGAATATTTGCTTGAAATTACTTGAAATTATAATGCCTAAGGATAGCCAGAACCAAGAGGTACGGTATAAGACAACGTAGCGTGGGACCATTAACAGTGATGTTTCCAGATTTCCTTACTGGTATTCTGACTTGACATATAGGTACTTGAACAATGAGGTGATGTGTTTACAAGAACCTGAGTCTGTTTTTGTTTTAATATTCCAGTCGGAGCAGCAAAAGAAGCAGCAGGAAGCTGAGAGACAACATCGTCAAGAGAGGAAAACCCTTAGGCGTTCTGCTAGTCATCTCAAGAGCAAGCGTGGAAGAGGACGACTGTTTCGTTGATTTATTTTGTTATTTTCCTAAGATACTTACCTCATTTTTCATCTGAAAAAGGGACTTTCTCAAATTGGGACATATTACCAATATATTTGTATTCTGATTCATTGATGAGCACAAAAAGCAGAACTTGCTAAACCCTGTGTAAATTACTGAAAGTTTATGAAAGTAGAAGTATTGACCAAAGGACACTGCAAGTATGGTGTGTTATAAACTCCAGTGTGATCTGTATTTGTGCAGAAATCACCAGCAACTGGTTATTGTGTAACCCTGGATGTTTCCTATATAAGAACTTTTATATACAACAAGGCTACCTGTCTTTTATTTAAGAGCTGTGAGGTTTTGCTTTCTGAAATCTTTATTTGTGACTGCTTAGATAGAAGATCAAGGGTAAGTTATTTTGTTTAAAAACTTATCTTTACAAGGGCACAGCAAATTTTGCCTTTACAGTTCTTGCAGCATGATACACAACTGTGTTTTTCAAAAACTGACTTTGGGTTTATATTCTTGGGTTGGCTTAGTAGCCAGGAGGAGGTACAAATGGTTGTCATGAGGGCAATTGAGAATACCGAATTTCAGTTCCTCTCAGTCACTCTACGAGGAAATGTCTCTTGCCACACTAATATGCAAAGAGGAATCTTGTAAGGATAGTCTTAAGTTAAATTTTGTGAATATTGCCTTTGTTCAGAATCCTTAAGATCAGGTTTAATATGTTTTGGTAAGCCAGCCATGGTTCAACATAGATCAAGTGGTGTATATTCATGTAACAAGCACATTAAGGCCATGCTGGTAGCCTGCTATTCTTCAAAAGTTAGTTTAGTTAAATAACTTAAGATACTAGAACCTCCATTAAGGAAATGATCGATTCTTCTCTGTCTTCTTTTTGATTCCCAACGGAATGCTTGTTGCTAACCACAGTACAGCATCTCTTCTTGATTTTTATCTTGCAACCCTATCACTTACATAAGTAGTTCACTACTTAAGCGAAGAAATTAATTTTAACCTTTGATCCTAATGCAGTACCCTACACTTGCTCATGTTGAATTTCATTAAGTTTCTCTCTGCCCAACCTTCCAGCCTCTCCAGGTCATGCTGAATGGCAGCACAGCCTTCTGCACATCAGTCACACGGTTACATTTCTTCCCTGATTGTAACTTTACCTGCTTTTACTCCTTGCTTCTGTTTTGAATTATATTGTTTCCTTTTAATTTAAAAATGCCTTTTGCACCTGATATTGTCATCTTTAAAACATACATTATAATCATCACCTGTCTGTCCTTGCATTTAACTAAAGGATGAATCTCTTAATACCTGCTTTTTACCTCTAGCTGTCAAATTTCTGCATTGTCCGTAAGCTCCTCATGTTTTCTCTTTAACACAGAACTATCCAGTATTCCAAATTTTAGTCTCACCCATGCCATATATCAAGGAGTACCATAATTTCTTCTCTTTAGCCACTGATAAAATGCAATGCAGTTGTGATTGTTCCAGGATATGTCCCTCTTTTTGGAGTCTTGTCTCTTGGTAACATTCAAGCCTTTGAAATCCAAGTGCAGTCACAAGTTAACATCTTTTTCCCTCGAGCGTTGTGTTATCTCTTACAAGTTACTTGCATGCAGTTCAGGTAGGTGTTTCCTTCGTATACATAGCTATACCAGATGTGGAAAGATTAATGACTTTCAGAGGAGTTTGCTCCTCATTGTAGGCCTAAATACCATTATGTTTGATCAAGAGCTGAGGTATGTGTATGGTTTAAGGCATCCTTATTTCAGCAATGCTTTTGTTTGCTGTCAAGAGCAGTAAAAAAATCTGGTTCATCTGTGGAACAGTAGTGAACCAGGTTTGAAATGGTTCACTGACATATTAATACATCATCATTGTAACCAATTAACTTCATAATGCAACCAAAAGCTGGCATTTCTTGGGTATCGGCCTGATTACATCAACCTTTTTTCAGTCAACAGTACATCGTTTTCCATACTGCAGGAATTTTTATTGATCCAGTATTACCAGTCCTAGAAGCTGAGCAGCTGCTGGGACCCGTTTTGACATTTAAGGTTTATACTCTGAATGATCAGATGCTGTAGCCTCATGGAAACCCTGATTGTTTCCTATGTATGAGAATTTAGTGGTGAGAGTTTAAAAACTCTGTAAATATATTTACGGGTAATTGTTAAATGTGAGTGGAAAAGCGAGATAAAGAAAAGACCTGGATCTGATGTCACCTATACTTCAGTACTTTCTTACTCTGCAAGTACTATGGTTTACTTCAGATAGACCATTAGTCATTGAACAAACATTGAACAAAAACTACTTGTGTAATGTTCTTTACAAAATGCTATTGCCAAGCCGAGAAACATGCTGTGTTCCTGTGGCTGGTATAATTGTGTGAAATGGAGAGCATCCATCAGTTTGTACAAAACAATGGAAGAATTTACTGAACCACAGTGCTGTTTTTTAATATCTGAACAAAACAGTGAAATACAATTTAAAGTATCCCCCTTCATAAATAGCAAGTGTGTGTAAAATGTATATGGACATTTTTATATTCAAGAGGTTCGTTTATGTAGGGAGCTTAAAGTAGGTATGGTTTGAGATTGCTAGCTTCAGGAGGAGTTGTGAGGGAGGGTGTAACAGTGTTCAAATTACTTCATCTTGCTTTGCAGCAGCCTTTTATGTTTGTGTTCTCCATGTTTCCAGATGGGAAAATTAATAGTAGAATTGAGTTCCAGGAAGAAAGGACCAACTTACCAAGCAGTACAACAGCTTACCTGGGGAGGTTGTACAATGTCCACCAAAAGACTTACAATGTCAGATGAAACATCTGCAGGAACCCCACAGCTATGGTGGGAGCCTGCCTCGAGGAGGAGGAATGGATTAATGAACTCCAGAGGACCTCTCCAGCCTGACAACTCTGAATATTGTAGGGCATAAGGAAGAGGCATGCAGCATTAATTGACTGGAGTAATTTCCCCCCTTTGTCCCATCCTTCAACTGAATCACTCACTAGTTTAATCTTTTTATCTGTTTTGTAAAGACTAAATACTTTTTTTGGCGTGTTTCCATAGCTAATATATTTTGTCTGATCTGGGGAAGTATGGGGTTTTTAAGCTGAATGAACGCACATAAATCTATTCATTAACTGCAGCTCTTGATTGTTATCTCCGTTTCAAAGCCCATTTTACTCAACAACTGGCTCTTTGTGATGAACATGAAGTAGTCTTATTCTGTCACCAAAAGAACAATTTACAGTGCAGCCTGCCGAAAACCATCAGATTTAGCAGAGCTTGTAGTTTATACAACCAGAGGAAGAGGAACTGCTGCACATTAAATACTTTGTAGATGGATGACTCCCAACCTTGTGACACGGTCTGTAAATCATTCTGTGTATGGAACCAGGTATTGCCCATTTCCACACCCATTCCTCCACCTGTAATTTAGGCATTCTCTCTCTGCTCCATTCCTCTCTCTGATGACTCTGCTTGTGCTAACTGTATTTTAGTATTGCTTCCTTCCTCCTTTAGTTTTTAATTTGGCCCAGATCCTTGATCCACATGGGGCCTAGTGGCAAACTTATATTGATAATATGTTTTGTGTTACCCTGTGTTTGTACCATAAGTAGCATTTCTGTACAAAATACTTGTGAGCATCCTGTGGTACAGATTAGTTTGCGCATTCACACATCAGCAGAGGTAAAGCAAGCTGATTTCTGCACAAGTGAATGAAAACTGCAATGTCTGTAAATCATCCATACTAGTAAAGATTCAGAAATGTATCTGTTGCTGATCTCAAGATCTCATTTTCTGTCCTTTGCTTAGTGTTTTAGGCTGTGGTACATGTGAACATAGACCCTGAGTTTGTTCAGAAAGGAGTAGTTTTTCTCTTATTTTTCAAAAGAAATAATGGGAGATGTGCTGTGTTTTCTTTGACAGTTACTTTCCTTTAGAGTCTAGGTATGATAATTTTACAGCAGGTTAAGGTAGGAGTTTAAAACACTTGGTCCCAGTGTGGTCATGCTTTACAAGTGACATTTGGGTCAGCTTATCTATAAAGGTGAGTCCTTGTTCCTCTTTAATTCTTCACTGAGGGGGGCAAAGTGAAAATCCCATTTTCTCACTAAAGAGCAAACTAGGCAGTTGAAGTGGGAAATACCAGCCCTGCCCTAATCAAAATTTATACTCCCAGTTCCTGGAACCACCCTTCCCTTCCCTACAGCAGTTTCTGCCAAAGCTGCTCTGTCTCTCCTACTTATTATCTCTTGTTTAAACATTTGGCTATTTCTTCTAGGGTGCCTATCTCTACCCTCCAGTTTTTCTATTAACTTCAGGATCTATAGTACAAATTTGTACAGATACGGCACAAATTTGAGAATGAGCAATAGTAGGCAGGTTGTGTATAGGCACCTCTTGAGCAGAATGGATTTGAGTGAACTCGGAGATGTGGAGAGCTGTGACATTGAAGTGCACAGCAGGGCCTTGGAGAGCTGGCAAGCGCTCCTGTGCATGGTGTTGGCAATAGGCAGGGGGAAACGTGGCTTTAACCCAAAAAATGCCCACTCTTAATGCTCTGTGTGCATCTGTACTGCTGTGCTAGTGCTAGCTCTACTCCACTAATTTCTGGGTGAGGTTGTTGTGTGTTAGAATTTTTTCAAGAATTTTTCTACTGCATTAGAACAGTTGCAATGTACAACTACGTACATGCACAACTACATTACATTATGCACAGTTACACAAAAGGTTCAATGTTCAAAAGCATTCAAATTACATATCCTCTCAATTCAGTAATGAATGTCACATCCATTCTATTTACCAACATTTCTTCTGTAAATATATATATATTTTATGTATTTTATCTCTTGTAATAGTGCAAGCTTATTTCACAAGTGAAGTGCATACAGCAGGGGTCATAAAAGACAATGTGCTGACCTCTAAGGTTTTAATCATATTATTCAGATGTGAATGTTGTAAAAAGTAATTGTCTTGCCTATTAGGATTTTGCTAATATTCTTGTAAAGTGAATCAAAAGGGAAGTTTGCAACACTCCTGTCATAGCTACTGTGTTTTTCTCCTTTCCCAGATGTAAATGGGAGATTGCCCAACAGGACTATGACACTGTTACACTGAAAATATGAGGCAATATTTTAAACAGATCTCTGCAGCAAATAAATATTCTCTATCTGAGGTATCTTAGACAGGTTATGACAAATCACTTTTGCACAATGCCATGGTAACTGCATTGCTGCAATTTAGATATTACTAGAAGCAGAGCATAGATGATAGTGCTCCAGTGCTTAGGATGGGGCCTGACGCTGTTCAGTTTACGAGTGTAGACATGGGCATGAATAATTGTGTGTAATATCCCACATGCACACGTGGCTGGGGACTAATACCACTAAATCAACTGTAGTTTACGCAGTTAAGGGAAGAAATTAGAAGTATTGGTAAGTTTAAAGGAAGTTATTTTAGGAGAATTGAAAGGGAACTATTATTTATTTCTGTGGTCAGGCTCTCAAACCATGAGAAGTTCCAGTCAAAACTGGAATAACCAAATGGTCATGGCAGTTGGCTCCTTCTCTCCACCATTTTTTCCAGAGGATCTCTGTTGTTATACGGTGTGTCCACAATGTCTACTGAAGCAATTTCTAGAAAGTAACGCCTGACACTGGATGTCTCTCTTGGTCTCTGGTGATACATACGTGCTTTCTCTTAATGAGAGAAAAGTAATTGGCCTTTTGTGTCAGTTAAGATGTACTATTTCCCCTTGACTCTGAGTACCTGGAGAAGCAGAGCTCCTTCATTTGAAGAGGCCACCACTCCCCATGAAATTAAGAAGAATTTTTCATAGAAAGAGATTATTTGGAAAAAGAGTAATGTTTAGTAAGGCAGTCAGTAAAGCACCTGGGAAGGAAGGGAAAG
>NW_010166060.1:25941-49992 GCF_000695765.1 Mesitornis unicolor
ATCATTTGAGATCTGGCCAAATGTTTCTCTTAAAACTTTCCAACAACGAAAATAGCTTATCGATGTAAGTGTCAAATTTTTGAGAGCTGAAACTAATCCGTTCTGGCTTGGGTTTTCAGTGAAGACTTTCTAGCTTTTAATTTTACCAGCATTTTCTCCTAGAGGGTACGGTTCTGTCCTGACCTGCTCTGGTTTCTTGTGCTTCAGTGTCTTAAACCTGGATTCCACCAGCCAGCATGACAAGGTTTAGAGCTGCTCAGGTAGGAATAGTAATGTAAGCCCTTCCAAACTTTTTTTTCTGGTTCCCCACTCCCTTTTTGATCCTCCTCAGTATCTGGAGTTGGGTGGGGTTAATTGGGCACTCTCTAATCACAAGGTCTGAGTCGGTGAGTGCTCGTGTGGAGCAGCAGTCTGAAGTCCCTGCAGCTTGTGAGCACTGAAGTGCTGAGCTGTCTCAACCCCTTCTGCCTTCCCTTCCTCCTGGGTAGGCATGCTTTGACACTGAAGGCATCAAGAAAGAGACTCACAGCAGCTGTCAGTAACAGGTTTTACAGCCTCCTTTCCAGCTGATGGAAAATGGTCTTATTGAATACTATTCAGAGGACAAAAAACATAAAGGAAGTTTGATAGATAACCTCTTCATTTCTTCAAGCTGCTTTTAGCTGTTAAGTCCTAAGAGCAGACCTGTTTCTGCACCAAGTAGAATAGTGGGAATGAAAATTATTATCAGTGCTGGTGTTTTTTTTCCTAGTTTAGTTGGGATTTGGTGACAACTAACTGATAGGAGCTAAGTGGAAATAATTTCTTAATCACAGGAAGCTTTGGAGCTTCTGCCTTTGAGACAACCCTACTTCTGGCTTATTTCATGGGTCACTTCATTTATCTCACCACACTGGGTTTAGGGCATCTAAACTACTACATCAGGATACAAACAAGGCTGAAGAACCAAATGGCTTTAAGAATCTGTCACTGTCCCAATGAACTTCCACTCTATTAGATTGTGTAATTCCCAAGCTCAAAATATTTGCCTTTTGTCTAAGGCAAGAATTTGGGCTGGCCTCTAGGCTTGCACAGAGTCCAAAGGTGCTTGAATCTAGGAACAAGCCTATCCCTGCTTTGACCACAGCTCAGAAATCTTCAGTGCAAGGCTGCCATAAGAGCTTGGCAACAGCCATGCTTCCGGCCCTCCCTCTACTCCGTGTTCTCTGAGCAATCTTCTGCTCTTTTGTGAATGCCTTCAGTATGTCAGTGCATTTTGAGGCCAATGTATCTAGAAATACCTTTGATGTTTCAGAAAGATACCACAGGTTCCCTGTGAGGCCTAGGCAATGTTCCTCACCACCAAGCTGAAAAGCAATAGAACCAAAACTGTCCATGGTAGGTGTTCTTTTCTTCCATAAATATCAAGGGTCTTTGAAAGTAAAGAAAAGCTGACTACTGGGCTAAGAGAGCGGAGGACTAAGCCTTAAGGCAGAAGGATGTAAATAAACAAGACACAGTAATGACTCTGAAGCATTTGCGTTGATCTCTCAGCATCTGGTGCAAATGCCTCAAAATAAAGCAAGAAATTTGAAAGCTACTTAAATAGTTTTCTTTGAACACCTTTTTGCTTGTGGATTTCAAGCATTGAAAGAGGAAAATGCTGTTACATCAATGGGATCTCTTGTGTTTTTACCAAAGAAGCAATGATACCATGCGAGCTAGCGCTGGTGACCATGCTCCAAATCCCTCAACAGCAGATCTGTAGCATGAGTTGACTAGCATGTGACTATTGAGAAATACTTACTTTTCTCTCAATTAAAAGTTCTTACTTTGGTACATAACTAAAGCAGCCCAATGGCAGAGAGTTAATCTGAGTGACCGAAACTTAATTTGTATTGACTCTCGTGGATGATGCTTACATTAATGACAGGGATGAACTATTACTGGATCATTTCTTATATTTATCAAGCATAAGCTGGCTTTTTCATGTGCAGGGTTTTGAACTGTTTCTCAAATAATTTTCATGATGCTTTTATTCTATCTGCAGGTCATGGTCTTTTCTACCTACACAGGCCTCAAAACAACAGGGTCAATCTTGCTGCTTTGATGCAACTCTCACTGACATCAGAGGAGTTCTGCCTGTATTGAGATGGTGTTGGCCACATGTTTACTGTGACAATCGCAAGGTGCTCTCTGGTTTACTGGTTGCCTGTTGATTTGCATTGTTCTAGTTGCTAGAGTTGAGGGGAAGGAGTATATCATACTGGGGTAAGGGAAAATGGCTCCCGAGGTTTGTTGAGTTTGGTAGCTCTGATGCCTACTACCCTGACCCCTAACCATGGCAGAGCAGCCCGTGATTCCCGCTCTGCACCAAAGGTGAGTCATGCGCCAAAGGTGAGTCATGCACAAGTCTCTCTCAGGGTGTCGGATCTGCCATATGCTTTGTATAGACCCGGTTCCTGGTTGCTAAATAATTTCCCAAATTGGAAGGAGGATACAAGAAAACACTGAAAGCTCTGTAGGATTTCTACTGCTCCCTCACTTCGCACCCATTCATAACATATGTGCTGTGGTGTGTCCCAAAATGGGAAGGGATGAGACGAAAGGGCATAGCCTGAAGCTTCGCCAGGGGAGGTTTAGGCTGGATATTAGAAAGCACTTTTTCACAGAGAGGGTGATCAGGCATTGGAATGGACTGCCTAGGGAGGGGGTGGAGTCACCATCCCTGGAGGTGTTTAAGGAAAGGCTGGATGTGACACTTAGTGCCATGGTCTAGCTGATGTGGTGGTGTTAGGGCATAGACTGGACTTGATGATCTCAGAAGTCTTTTTCAGTCTCAGTAATTCTGTGTCTCAAAAAAGCGAGGTGAAAGTTTCTGAATCCACTGAGTGGATTTGTCAGAGCGTTGTCTTGAATTGGCGTGGGAAGGAGCTGAAGTTTCGTTCTGCTCTGATGGACAACACCTTTTAGATCTTTGCTTTGATTTCGTGACAGTATGGCACATCAAACACCAGGAAGGTGGTTAAATGCAAATATGTTCTAACTTACATGGAAGGCAGAAAAAAAAAAAAGGTGCATTCCCTGCTCTGAAATTGGTGATTTAATTAGAGACAGTGTTTGTCAAAACATCTTGGTGCCCCAGTTGCTGTTGCTAAGGATTTAAACCAAAGACACGTTTCCTCTGAGAAGACAGAATTTGAGAGGGAAAAGAAAAGTATTTTAAAAATATATTTTAATAAATATAAATAAACAAAACAATTAGCTGTAGTTTTTTTTCTTGTTCTGTTTTGCTTCTGATGAGCTAAAGGAGACCTGCAGAATCTACTTCTCTGTGGTTTGTGCACTTGAAACTCTATGGATCCTGCTCACAAAAATGTCTGCAGCCACAATAAGGAACAGTTAGGGTCTTAAATGACATTGTTGGTTGGGTTCTATATGTATTGGCTTGGCCAGAAAGTAATTGCAGGGGGGTTTTGGGTAAATGAAAGGCAAATTTTTGTCATGGGAAACAAAAACTATTAAACAATATAATGTCCATTTTGTTCAACTACCTTTTGCCATCTTTCAGGCAACTTAATGATTTTACGCTCAAAAAAGTTCTTACAATTTTTGGCAAAAACCGTTTCCAAGGATGATTTTATATCCTCATGAGCAGTGAAGGTTTTACCATTCAAGGCATTTTGTAAAGAACAAAACATATGGTAGTCTGATGGTGCCAGATCTGGTGAATATGGTGGATGTGGTAACACATCCCATCCAAGCTGCAACAATTTGACAAGTGACCAAACTTGTAGGTGATCTAGTGTTATCGTGGTGGGATACATCTTTGCAATTCACTGATTCTGGGTGCTTCTGTTTGATGGCATCATTTAATTTATCCAGTCGATGACAGTACATTTCCGAATTAATGGTTTGGTTCCTTGGAAGCAATGCAAGATCCACAGTACCTTTGAAAACCCACCAGACTGACAGCATAACCTTCCTTTGGTGAATATCTGCTTTTGAAGTGCTTTTGGCTGGTTCATCATGCTTGCTCCACGATCTTTTTCATTCTTTGTTGTTGTAGATGATCCATTTTTCATCACCTGTTACCATACATTTTAAAAACAGATTGTTTTCTTCAAGTTTGAAGAAAGAATCACAGGTGTCAACATGCTTAGTGAGATGAATTTCTTTGAGCTCATGTGGTACCCAAATATTGAGCTTCCTAATGTATCCAGGTTGTTTAAAATGGTTTCATTCCAGCTCTTGGCCTTGAAGAAACAGTTAGATTGCTGTTCCCTTTTTGTCCTCTTTGTGACAACGCTCTTGATGTTGTGGACTTCTTTCATGACCCTTTTAAGTTATCCCTTTTCCAGACTCAAGTCCCGAACTATTCAGTGACTACTTGCCCCATGTTTGGGATATCCATAAATATGGAAACAATTCAGTGCACTTGGCTTTCTGAAGTGCTATTAGTAATATATTTTGCCTTTTGCTTGGGAACTGGTCTTGGTTTCTGTTAGTTGTCATGGGGTAGGATGAGAGGCCCTCCTGTGTGTTAATAATTTGTTACAAATGGGATAGAAAGGGTGACAGTAAATGGGCAGTTTCCCTGACAGAAGGAGGGTAGCAGTGGGGTTTCCCAGGGGCCTGTGTGAACCTCTGTGCTTTTTCACACATTTCTAAGTGTTTTGGAAATACAAATCGTCACCCAGGAAAATAAAAAATAAAGAAGGCTGCAAAGAGCTGTAGGAGAATTCAGTAAAGCTGGGTAGAAAATGAAGCGACAGCTGTCACTGTGGCATGCTGTGACACGGCAGTGGCACGTCAGCTATGCGAGGGAATGGAGACAGGCAGGAAAATCCCGTCAGCTGCAGGAACGGGACAGCGAGCTCTCAGCTCATTACTGGTATTGAAGAAAGAGAGTGAGTTTCCTGAAAATGTTGATTCAGTGTTCAGCAATAGTCAAATGTTATTGGAAATGAGAGGAGAAAAGGAGAAAAAATAATAAAAATCTGTGCTATGCATAACCTCCCAGAGCTCCTATAACCTGGGTATTATGTTCAGTTCTGATCACTTTAAGAAAGGGTGTGGTATAGCTACGTGCTGAAGAGAAACAGCATTTTTTATAACAGACATGAAGAGCTGCTTTGCAAATAAAGATGGAATAATGTACGTCTTTTCGGCTTGGAAACACAGACAGCCAAGTATCCATATGATAGAGGCCTGTAAAATAGTTGGTATGGTGTGTTGAAGGAAGTTACAAAGCTACCATTAAATAATGTTCATAATGTAAGATCCAGGTGCCCTCAAAAGAAATTACCAGGTAGCAGGTTTAAGGCAAACATGGATTATTGATGTACATGATGAATTGAGATGAAGCTCTCAAGGAACACAACATAGCAAGAAGTGGCATTTGAAAATCACAGCATGCAAGAAAAGGTATAAGCAAACAGTGAACTAGTGCATATTCCCCTATGTCCTCTTTAAAAATGGCTGAAGATTTATGTAACCTGAAGACTTTTTTTTTTCCCAGGGATTTACTTTGAGGTCCTCTGTTATTAACAGAGAAGTAGCATTGCCAAGAAGATAGCTGAACCTCTAACTTTCAATCCAGGAGGCTGGAGCTGCATCTAACCACAAATACCCAAGGCTGGAAATCCCTCCTCAGAGGCAAAACAGCTTCCAGGCTCTGACAGGCTGTTGTGAAGAAACCTGAAGATGCCTTCCATGACCATATCATGTATGTTGTGAGGCTGAGCTGCCAGAAGTGTTTGATGGCTCCTGCCCAAGTCAGCCTCACAGTGTCTACCACATGTAAAGGATGAGTAACACCCCATCTTTGAACCACAAGGGAACCACTTCAGTACGATTCCAACAAGGTATGTTCTACAAATAATTGCAAACAGCTCCTTGCAGTCTGTAAATGTGTTCCACCTCCACAAGCCCTCACCTTTTCCTCTGCGTTTGAAACCAGTGCAACAAATAAAAATGTTTCCTTTGTTTTTAACTGTTGCTGACAACCTCTGAAGTGATTAGAGGGCATGTTTCTTTCATTTAGTTTTGCTATGTTGTTGGCATTCATTAAATGCAGGCATAGCACAAAAAAATGAGAGCTTAAGGGATGTGTCTGTGGGATAAAACCTAGTTGGAAGAATGCCAGTCTAGCTGCTAGTAGTCTTGAAAGTGGCATTTCTGCAATCCTGCTGGAAAATAGAGCCAGACAGGACAACACACACCTCTGCTGTTCCAAAAGTACTCCTGTATTTAACATAGAAAGACCAAAGAAATTGCATCTGCTTTAGCTGGGCACAACCTGGAGCCATCTCATGGTGGTTGCAGGAGGGAGATAATGTGGTATCAACCCGTTATTGTTTGTGTGTCCTTATTAGCTCCCAGCATTAGGGAAATCAAGGATTACATTGCCACATCCTAACCAGGATCCGAATGAGTGTTTATAGGGAGCAATATTTTTGTTAAGAAGTGCAGTTTTGGCCTGTTTAATCTGAACTGAATTTCCCAGATTTTTTAGTCAGGACTCTTGAAGGTTTTGGGCACCACTCGCAATAGGGCAAGAAAACAGGTCTCTTACACAAGCTGACCAGAGAAGCCTTCATCTCTTCACCTCTGAGGAACAAGGTGTTCTGGGGATAGGGCTCCCCTTGCTCAGCAAGCAGGAAAGGTGTACGTTACACAAACTTTTAACTTGGACTGCAGAAGGAAACCAGTCAGTGCTCTATAGCCTATGGTGAAAACATTCCTCTAGGAAGTGTTACACATTTACATCCAAATTAGTTTTAAAATCTTTTTCAGGACAATTTAATCAGGTTAGGTTTGGATAACCCTACTCAGAATGATACAAGAAAGTGATTAACAGACACTGTTCAGAGGAAGGTCTCCATCCACACGCCTGCTCTTTCACAGCGGAGGAGACTTCCAAAACTGGTTCTCCGTTGTGTCTCTTCTCCCTCTTGTACTGGCTCTGACAAACATTTTGGATAAGTTTGCCATACGTTTTGTGTAGGTTTGTCACCTGCAGCTGTGAACTCAGCCATTGGCTTTCACTGCAGACAGAGCTGGCCAAAACAGAGTTTTCCATTTTCTTGAAATTAATTAAAATCAAGCATCTTCAGTTTCTGTCCCACCTAAAATAATTTTTATTTGTTTTTCTGTTCAATGCCACAAGCCCCTCCTCTGTTCCCTTTCCCAGTAAAATTTGCATGTCCCTAATCCTAGGATTTACTTAAGCAACTACAGAGGATCCTGAAATGGCTTCTCCTCCAACTGCTTTGTCTCCAGCTGCAGACAATTACCGATTTGTCCAATTCTCGCCACATATATTATTAAGATCAAAGGCAGACCTCAAAACATTACCAACTAATTTCAGTGTTATAGTTCTAATAAAATAAAAGCTGGCCCCTATTAGGCAACATCTCTTTTGTATGCAGTAACTTCTTCATTGACTTCTGAGGTTTTTTTCCTACCCAGATAGAATTAATCATAGTTGCAAGGATCTATGGATTACTGCTACTTTTAAATTTGCAGCAGGGTGGCAGATGGGAGTAATTTGGGTCTGTCCCCAGCAGGAGCATGGAGAGAGGTAGAATATTGTTAATAATTTGTTTTTTCTTATTCTAATAAAATTCTGCATTCAGTGTTGGAGACACTTTTTGCAAGGGTCTCCTTTTATCACAAGGCTTGGTTTCAGATGTTGATTTGTTCTCCATCAGTGCAAGGAAGAGGAAAAGAAAGTGCCACTGTTCAGTCTCCTGGACAGCAGATTTGGATGAGCCAGGGAAGGGTTGCCAGGTTTCGGAATTGAGGAGTGCTAAATGTGGAAGGTGGAAAGAATTAGGGGACAGGGAATAACACACCTCATCAATATAGGGGACAAAGACAACTGTAAATCATTTGCCCTCACTGAACTATAAGATAAGAACAACTACTTTCTCTTAAAGCCTTTTAAAAGGGCCCCCTTCACAGAGAAAACAGCTGCCCTTCCTGCTTCCTGCTCTGGCAAAGAAACTTGGTGGCCTTCAAATCTGGAATGAGCAACCATCTGTAAGGCACGATTAGCCTTGAGGGCTTCTACCCTGACCCTCTGCAAGCTTAGAGGCTCTGATGGAGATGAAGATGTGAAGCAGAGCCTGCCAGCCCAGCCCAGCCCATCCCAGGAGCTCAGCCAGGGCAGGGACACAGCCAATGGATCCCTAGTCCTACCAGCCTGTTTTAGGACACCTCACCTCCTGCTTTTACTCCTTGTAACTGGAAACAATCTTGAAAGGAGGCAGTAGCTGAATTTACTGTGGGGCTCTGCTGTGGGGACCCAGAAGTCCTAAGCATGGGCTGTTGAAAGGGTCTAGAGAGGGAAAGGTGAGTATAAATTCCCTCTATGGTGCAGGTTACCTATGCTTGAGATTTGCCACCAGTTAGCACAAGCAGACAGGCAAACCAACGATGATGAGAGGACTAGGATGTCTGAAATCACCTCGTCTGACCCATATCCCAGTGCTCAGGTCAAGGCTAGGCAGGACCACTCTTGCCAGCAAGATTCACAGCCTGTTGGATAGAGGAACCCAGGAGTGAGAGGTGTTAAGGGGAAAAGACAAGTGCAGGAGAAAAGCCCTGGATCCATCTTTGCATCTCCTCTGAGGTGTGAACACTTTGGGCAGTTGCACAGAAGATGCTCGCTGGCGTTTCTTCTGGATGCCTCTCTCTGCAATCAAAGTGGCTGCTGCTTTTTGGGCTGTTGGTGACCTTTGTTGCTGGTACTCGCTCCTGAGCAGGACTTCCCAGAAGCTGTGGGTACTAAAAACATCATGTTAGCAAACCTCAGGCAGTGAGAGATGTGCACCATATCTCTCAGCTTGGCTGGGGTGATTCTGTCACTGAATCGCTTTGCAGTGCCCTTGTCCCTGTTGTCAACTCCCCAAAGTGCCACGCTGGCCAGGGTGATTGATGAGGCGACAAGGTGGCAGAATGGTGTGGGTGCTTTTGGCCAGCCTCAGTGCCTGTGTGGTGGACAGGCTAATTCCCTGTGCCATGAGCTGCATAGCTGGGGTACAGTTGTGAGCCCCGTCTGTCTGGATGCACTGCAAGATAAAGGGGAGGTCTTAAACCACTGTGGCAAAATCTGTTAGAGCTGCTCTACCAGAGCCTGGACTTAAAAGGGGCCTTTTCCCATGTAGTCGTGCCAGAAGAGATGATCACAAACAACTGGCTGTCACTGATCTGCTCTGAAGTCCTAGTTTTTACAACACTCCGATTTAAACAGTTCCATCCCCCCGCGACTCTGAGGGTACCAATCAACTGGGCAGAGCATCCTGCCTGCAGCGAAAGCTTTGCAGGAGGGACCTGCATCTTGGAGCTGCAGCTGCTCCGTCAGGGCAGCATGGAGCGAGGCAGCCGCTGCTCTGGCTCTCTGCACCCACATCAGCTGGGGTGGCCCTTCCACCACTTCGTGGTCAGCAATGGCGCAAATTGATCTCTTGTGAATTTTATTTCGCAGTGAGCTTGACGTCACGCTCATGTGACCTTTGATCTTCAAACGACTTTTTTTTTAAAAAGATGAAATAATACATGGACTAATAACTTTGTAAAAAAGTATAGGTCTGGATTTTCCCATTGCTTCACGTCTGCAGCATTACAGATTTGATGCGCCTCACCACAGCTGTGTGTACACACTGCATAATATGTCTTTACAACTCTAGAGGGCCTCTCAAAGGCTAATCTGAAAGCTCATTTATGGCAACCCACCTCCACCCGTAACAGCCATTAGCTCACTTCTGACACCTTGTTAGGATTCCTGACTTTCTGCTCAGTTTATTTCATCAGCAAAAGGGAAAGACAGGATTTCTGTCCAATATAGGCCAGCTCTTCAGCCGGTCACTGGAGCTTTGCCAGTTCTTACCAGATGGGGATTGGTCACTGGCTTTGTCAGATGAAATATTATCCAGCCAAGATTTAGTGGCATCTGGCTAGACATTCTTTGCTTTCTAAGAGATTTGTAGTCACTCATCCCAAATACTTTGCTCTTGGATCTGGTGTTATCTGACTATAGCTTTTCCTCCAACTACTTGCAGTGAGGTATTTACGTGCACACAATCGCAGCAGATAAATCTCTGATAAAGAGATAATCATAATCTCTTTAATCAGCACGCTATAGTAATCCCCCATAAACAGGCAGGCTGCACTGACTTTACTAGGTCAGTGTCACCACTGATGTTTTCCCTCTTCTCTGTTGTCCCATGTCAGCTGTGTAGCAGGAGGTGTTTCAGAGAGATCAGGAAATTAAATGATCATGTGTACATACAGGAGCTGATAACATGCACCTTGCATGCATATGCTATTTGGTGATTGCAAATCTGAGGACAGCATGCAAAGATGAGTAGGAAGAATGTGAACACGTCTTCACTGTGATTTAGCACATGGCAAATCCTAGTGACTCCTATCTTGGGGCATTCCCTACTAAACTAGCATTTACAATGTGCTTTTGTTTGCTCTTCGTTCCTGGAAGCTGACGATGCTGCTGACACTGCAGAAATCACAGTTATGTTTCTTGTAAATGTGGTGAACATACATTATTGTAAATGTACTTAAATGAATGAGTTATTGAAATAGCAGGGAACGTGAATTGCACACCTGCCTCCAGCAAACTCCCCTTGTCTGGGTTTATTCAGTTACTGTAGGATCTATAAGAACATTTCTAAAGGAAAAATGATTCATCCAAGAAGCTCTAGCAAGAGGTCAGCTCTGCTCAGACACACTGCAGAAAATGGAAGGGGTCTGTCCAGAGGCAAGCCGGTGGTGTTACCTGCCCGTGGCCCCTGCTCCGGCCTTTCTCACTTCTGCATACATTTTTGAAAGAAGATGATTGATCCCAAGTACATGCTAGAGCATTCAGCAAGTTGACTACTGCTCTGGAGAAACTCCAGGTACAGCAAGAAGAGCAAATGAGGTTTGGGAAATTGGTGAGGCTTATCTAAATTGTCGGACAGTGTTCTCACTTCAGGTAAGGGTGCTGTAACCCCAAGTTTGGAGCTGTTGGAGAGACCAAGGAAGTACTATGGGAAAGAAGAGTGCTTCAGACATTGGGGTTTGCCTTAGAAGAGAGGACAGTGTAACCTTTAATGTTTGCTTTCTTTCCCCATTTGCAGGTCAGCTTTAGTGGGCCTGCACACACTTGAAAAACGATGGCAAGCTGCGTCCAGTCCCATGGGTCTTAGTCATGGAACTCGTCCTTACTCATCGGATCGGCCCCCGCAAGGTCGATGAGACTGCACGGATGATTGAGCCTTTGGCAGAAAGGCCTGTTCTTTCAGATGGGAATCTGTTGTTTTGCAAGCTGTAAAAATGCAGCCGCCACTGGAAGGCAGCAGAAATTTCACCTGTGCAAGCTCAAATGGGCAAAGGTTCGCAAGCCCACCTGGGACAGTCCTGGAGTCCAAGACACCCCAGCGATGGCCCTCAAGAAGCCATCATGAATGTGCATCCAGGCACAGGGATGTTTTCTGTTTCCTCATCTCATACCAGAGTCCCCAGAGCTTCCCTGTTCCCAGGGCTGTAGCAGCAGACAAAAGACAGGAGAGCGCTGAGTTGTTACAGGATATATGTTGCTTAAGTCGTTTGAGGAAGGTGGGAATAGAAGCGGAGTGTTTCCATTCATGTGATGTGTTGCAAAGGACGTTCCTCTGTGTCCCTATTTTTCCCCATGCAAGCAAAAATTTTACCACCTTCAACTAGCAAGGAGTCAGGAAAGGGGGCAAGCTCTGACCTGGGCAGCCGAAAACTGTAAAACTGCGCTGTAACTGGTCCAGGTGCAGAGACCCCCCTCCAGCCCTGATGATCACAAACATCCCAGACATCCATTTCAACGTGGCATCTTCAGTAGCAGCGTCCTTGGCTGTGACTGCTGATACCGGCTGTATTTTCACTGCAGAGATGGATGTGTGGGGATCGCCCGGCTCAGAATAACAATGGTGCTTCCTGCAATGGTGGGGCACAGCAGCACTGGAAACCTCTCTCTTATCTCAGCTTCCTCTTAAAGCTGAGCATCTGGAAGGAAGGATGGTCCTGCAGTTAGACACTGGGCTCATAGGACTGAACTGCAGTTGTAGTTTCGGCATGTGCTTTCTTGTGTGATTTTGAGAAAGTCACTTAAACTCTGCTTCATTTTGTTGCATTTTAGGAACAGGAGCAATTCCCTATTTCAGAGGAGAAAAAGGTATGAAAGTTTGTAGCTTAACTGGAGAACATGGTCATGCAGTGTGATCAGGATGGAGACTGATGAGCTGATTTGTCTCTGCTTCCCTCACTCCACCTCTGAGGATGTGGTGAAAAGATGAGGATACACCTCAGAGAATTGCATGGCAGCCTCAGATGATTTGAATTTTAATTTGAATCAGGCTTTTCTAATCTGTGTTATTTGCTCAGCAGAAGGTGCTTTAAATGGGGACCACTGTCCCATTCAATAGAATGGTGCTGAACACTGGGGAAGGGCTTTGCTGCAGTCAGGGCTGGAGCCCAGCACAAAAAGCCAGAAGGGAAGGTGCGTAAGTGAGTTTGACTGGGGGATCACAAGACCCTTGGGACCTGCAATGGCCTGCTACAAAGCCATGCCCTCAGCCCATTGAAGTTGCTGGTCCTCCTTTCAAATCAGCTGCCCTGTAGATGACGAGTCTCCATGGAGAGGGAGCCAACAGCTTAAAAACTGGACTTTCTTCTGAAATTTGCTAAGCATTGATGATAAAATAAGCTAAATTCCCTTTTTTTTTAATTTAGAGGGAGCACTTTAAGTATAAGCAATAAGGCCAGAAGAAGTTAGAATTGAGGATGCTTAGGTGTGATATATGAAGGTGAACTTTCTATTTGAATGAACTGGTGATTGTATTCCAATGAATCCTGACTGAGCAATTCGAGGTGTTTTTGCTTCCCAAGTGTCAGCCCCATGCAGCATTGCAGGTTGCAGCCCTTAGGTGCTCTAGCAGGCGGTTTGATGTCTGAGCTAGGACTCCTTCTGCAAGCAGACCAAGCCGTAGCAGCCTCCTCAGTGCTTTGAGAAACATTAACATGGTGAATTTTTTTTGCTTAAGCCACTTTCTAAACGAGTCTTTAAAGCATGTCACTACATTGGTGCAGAAATCTGAGCACAGATATGGGTTTTATGTCTCTTTGCACTGTATTACAAGCTTTTACTTGTACAACAGTGGCAGTTCAAACCAGAAGACAAAATACTTCTTTGATACTTTGAAAACGAATTGGGCAAAATCTCAGGTCTTGTCCTTTCTATTTAAGAATATGCCAAATAAAACTGGGGAAGATGAGCATCTGTCCTGTCTGGATTTTCTCTTGGTGGTGCTGTTGCCTGTGTTGCAGCTGCAACAGCTAATTTGACAGAAAAAAATGACCCAGTGCTTTTCATCAACTGGAAAAGACAAGTCAGTGCTCTGGCAGAAAGGGCACAAGCAAACCCTCCCTTTGGGTTTGGTGCTGCAGCTCTTACGGTGTCTGCAAAGTCCTGTTGACCTGCTGCTGCTGTGCCTAGCATGATTTGCTAGCATGTCCAGGCCATGGCTTGAGGATCAGCTTGAACCCAGTCTCATTAAGCAGTTCAGATGTGGCCACCCTGCTGCAGAAAGCTAAGCTGGACAGATGTGATCTGGTGGGCTGTTGACCTCAGGATCAGAGGTCTGGGCCCATTTTATTTGCTGGTGTTACTGTCCCCTCTGTGCCTCACTCTTTGTCCAGTGTTTGTACCCTAGTTTTTCTGAATCCTAGAGATGTCATTGTAATATAAAGGCATAACCTGAAATAAAAGCAGTCATTTAATACCCAGGGAGACGTCTCCTAAGGTTTTCTGCACCCCAGAGATCACCCTGTGATTCCAGTGCTCTCAGGGGACACAGGAGATGGACTTGATCAGACAGCAGGACTGGAGCAAGGTGGTCTCTCATCATACTTACAAGTAACTTCACTGAAGTCCCTGCTACCAAGAGGTAGCAAGACCAAAGAAACTGAAGCATGAATAGGAGTTGAAAGTTTGAAGCTCTTTTCTGGCATGGCAGATTTGCTCTGTGGCTTTTGCCAAATTTCTCTAAGCTTCAGTCTCTTGGCATTGAAAATGGAGAAAATACTCCCATGGTGGCTGCAAATTTCATTGAGGAGCCATCAGCAGAGTTCTGTAGATCAGCAGATGGGAAGATTTGTGTGCTATTCATTATCTGCATCACAGAACTCCCTTTTTGTCCGATCAGGAGGGTTTTTTGCCTGGATGTCTTGTTGGAACTGCCACTGGCACCTGGGCATGCACTGCACATTTTACCTGCTCTCTGAACATTGATCAAAGCCTCTGGGAGTAGAAGCCAGCAACATACTAAATATATGTCAGTTCAGTTGTTATCACATGCAGAGCTCTGCTTAGTCTGCTAAAGCTTGTTGTCTCCAAGCCAAGTAATTGAAGGAGTCGAGGCCCTGTTTAACCTTTCAGGAAGAGCTGATGCTTCAAGATCCACAAAGAAGCTCTTTCTTTGAGGAGCTAGAGGATCTCTGCAAGGTTAGGCTCAGGTATTACAGCCCAGCACATGGTCTCTAGGAAGGCGTTTGGGGCTGGGATAGGGGAGACCTAGGGCTGGACTGATCCCTCTGCCTGAGGGAATCTGAACCTGCACCTCTCACCTGCAAGGACATTGCCATAGCCACCAAGTGTGGAGTAGTGAACTCTTGAGGGAAATGGAGAAAGACATCGCAAGCACTCTCAGTCCCTCATGTTTGATCTTTAACTTAAATGATGAATCATCTGCAGGAGAAAAAGCAATCTTATAGTCCTTGAACAACTAATTTCAGGCACTGGTTCCTACTCTTACAAACAGGAGGGACTGCGAGCTACACTCACCAGGGTACCTTGGAGCTTGTTTAGTGATGGCAGACCCCCAGTTTGAAGCATTGTGCTGTATGAAACAAAGTGAATTTGAATCAGGAACGTGTTAAACCCTGGGTTAAAAAGAACACAGTGGTCTTTCTTAGTTTTTGAACCTGGGCTGTCTGTGGAATGTAGTGAAAAATTCAGGGTAGAGCAAACCAACTTTTTCCAGGAAATATTCTGCCTGAGATCCAGTCACTGTCCTGCAGGCAGGCTGCCTGCATAAGGTGGGCTCCTTCACAGGAGTCAAGGCAATACGAATTTTACCCCACAGCTGTCCAGCATTCAGTATGGCTGTTGATTTATATGTTGTGTTGCATTCTGCTACGAAAATGTCTATAATGCATAAACCTGTAATGCCTTTTTTCATTATTCAGACTATATTCATACAGCAGTCATTTTATCTCATTTCTTTCTTTCAGTTGTCACTGGCGCTATTTTCTGTGCTTCTGCCTGTGTTGAATGTGAGTTTGGACCAACACACTAAAGAACTGTTGTTCCTTATCTAGCAGCAATCACATTCAGCATCTCTTGTGTTCAAAGTGATGTAGTTAATGGGAGGAAAATTTAGCTACACCATCTTATTTGATTTTCTTTATTTGCTTTGTCCCCTTTGGGATTGTTACTTTGGCATATGCGGTTGCTGACCTGCCCTCTTTTAACCCAAGTCACCCTCTAATTGATCACCACCATTCTGCAACCTGGAAACCCATGGGTCTGCCTTGCTGCAAGCTGAAACAGGCAGCACGTGAGGCACTTCTCCAGTGGCATGCCTGGTATTAGCGAGGTATTCTACAAGCTACTTTGGCATCTTCACCCCTATAAATCTGCCCAGTGTAATAAGGCTCATGGGTTATTTAAGGTGGAGGGCTAAAGACCTGTCTTTTATCCACATCCCTGTGTAAGCAATTTCACATGTTTGCTGTCCATATGGACATTGCAAGAATAGAGGAATCTTGCAAGAGCACTTAATTACCTTATGTTACCTTAGAAACCCATTTGACTTGCTAAGTTCTGCAGTAATCACATTTTTGTAGCTGATTTAAAATGAACGAGAGCATCGTCCAAGTCTCATGTGGCATAATGAATGCATTGATTGTAGTTCATTAATAACATGATCCTTTTTATTCCAGAACATGGCCAGGAAGCCAAGTGTATCATTAGCACCTACTGAGGGAGTAGCAATTAATTTGGTTTAAAATTAATGTCCACAAGGAAGTCAATAACTGTTTGGGGTGTTAGAGCTGCGAAGAGGCACTAATATATATCCTCAACACTCTTACAGCTTATTTTATGTTGCACACAGAGAGGTGATTCTTGCTATCCAAGCCCTGGCATAAGCCACACAAATCTACAAACAGCTGGGCCAGTGCTTTTCAATTACGCTTAACTCATCCCCTGTTGATACCTTGGCACTGAGCCTCCTGTAACGTGAGGCACTGCCTTGTAACCCCGAGTCCATAGGCTGAGCGTACTTAAAGGATTCTGGCCCACAACTGTAGAAGCGTTTTTCAAGAGCAGACTTCCTGAAGTATCGATTACTGAAAGTGACATGATTAAATGAGCTGAATGGTTGCAGGATGGATGGTGCTGCATTTCTGCAGCTCTCACTTCTTACACATTCAGGCTACCGCATCTAAAGCTAAAAAAGTGTGGGTGGCTCTGCCTAGGTTGCTGCACAGAGCCAGTCTGTGTTGGGCACTGAGGCACAGGACAGCAGTTCTGGTGTCCTGTCTGGGAGTAGGCACATAAACATTACTTCCTGGGGGAACACCTGGATTTTGGCCACATGGTGGATGTGCACCCAACTGTGTGAAGAACATGGAGGTAGACAACTGTCCTTTTTTGTCTCTGTAAAAGTTACAACGGCCTTCTTAGCAAAAAAAAAAAGAAAAAAAAAAAAAGAAAAAAATCAAGTCAATGAGGAAAAAGATCCTCCTACCTCCTCGAAAAGGCTTCTGGAATGTCAGGCAAAGGCACACTTTTGCCTTTCAGGTATGAAGCAAGGCTTTGTGGTTGACCACTGACAATTACTGGTGCGTAAAGCCAAGACTCTTGAGGCTCACGAGCAGCGTGGTGCTGGGAAATCTCTGCTCCACCAACCACCTACTGCCTGGCCTTGGGGCAGTCATGTCATCTCGCTGCATCTCTGCTTCCTTCTCAGACTATGCCTTGTCTGTGTACACTGGGTTCTCTGGGGTAAAGACTGGCCCATGACATTTATTAATACAGTGCTTGGCATGCTGGAGCATGACTCCACTGAGGCCTTCAGTTGCTACTGAAGTGCAAAATAATTAAAAGAGTATGTTAAGGCTTCTTTTACATAATGCTGCCATACAGACAGTTGATGCTTGTTAGTTTCTAGGTAGAGTTTGACTTGGACCTCAGAACTGTGTGTCTCAACTATAAGATTATTTGTTTGCAGTATGCTATACCATCATGGTTACAACCACTGGAGAACCACTCTGAATGTGGAAGAGTAGCTAAGCATTTTTCCGGTGAGGCCCTTAAACTGGAATTTATCCCTGCTTGCCCCAGAAGAGCGATCAGTGAAAAATATCTTCCCAAGCATTTTAGTCTCAGATTTTGGGAATCCACCAAGAGACACATTGGTCTGCCTCAGAGGTTTGAATATCCACAAACCAAAGCATTTGGCAGATCAGAAAACCCTCCACTGGGCACATCAGCCTGGCTCTCTGAGGTTAAAGATTATTCCTGCGGCAATATCAGTCTTTTGCAGATTAGCATGACATGGAGAAACTCTCCTGCCACCAGCCAAGCCAACTCCTAACTAGAAATTGAGTCACTGCAGTTAGACTACAGGGTACTGGAGCTTTCTGCAGCTTCACGTGGTTTGCATTGGCCCCATTCAGAGCAGGCACAGAAGTCACTCATGTCTGGTGTCAGAGGCTGGTGGAGAAATCCCATGTGTTGTCTGGCGTAAAACCGAGTCAGAAGCACAGATAACAGGAGAACTATATTCCCACCCTCAAGGGGCCAGATGAAATAACCTTTGAAGAATGGGAATGCTCCCTTTGAGACTTGTTGAACAAACCATTGACAAGTGGTGGGATCTTTTAGCAACTTCAGAAACTTGCAGCCTTTCACATGATGCCATGTGGCTGTGAAGCTCCCTAGTGTGAGCCAGAAGAGGGGATGCAAGACAGTTGTGTGTACTAAATTTGCAAACTATCAGTAAGCTTGACTTTGAACTTCCACCTTCGCTATGCCTGGCACCTGCCTCTTCGGTGCAGATGATGTAGCCCCGAAAAATGTGCTCTGCCACATCACACAGCCTTAGATAGGAAATGCTCTTTTTCTGTAAATGGCTTTCAGATAATGCAACCATGACAGAACAACTTAAAAAGCCCTTTAATTAGTCAGTTTTCCTTCCACCTTATGACTGCTGAGCTATTTATTGCTTTACATTTCTGTGCTATGAATATGGTAACCGAGTAACCTACATCTAGTAGCAGGAAAATCTGTTGTACCAAAAGCACCTGACAGCTTCCTGAAAGTCACCTCTGGTTATACGAAACAGAAGTGCAGGGACTTCTGACAAAGGGATGATCAAGTGCAGCGTCATTTCTTTTCCTGTACTTCAGTTTTACCTGACAAAGGAAGAGGTAAGCTTCATTTGAGGAAGACAACAGCAGATGAGCACTATGCTAAAGCCCAGTCCTACACAACTGCTGCATGACCAGGGGTACTTGTCAGAAATGCAATGAATTAGGAAGATTTATGCCTTAGGTTTGGGTGATATTGGAGTAACAGGCAAGCAAATAACTTGAGATGGGATGCAGGGCCCTGGAGTTCACATATCCTTCTGGAAACAGCAGAGCTACCCGAGAGCAGGCAAAGCAGTGAAGGAAGAGTTGATGGTAACTTGCCTGATAAGTTACTCAACTGAGCTGATCCTGTGTTGCTAATGGGAACAACCTTGTTTTGTTGTGCATTATGCAACTTAAGGAGAGCTCAGTTTCTGTGCTGTGCTGTGCTGGTGTATGGTGGCTGATGTTGCCATGGCCGAATGCCTGCCTTGGCTCTGCACATTTCCCTGAGCTGAGGTAGGCTGCTCACAGCCTACTCGTGCTGAGAATTTCTGGGTTTGATTATTTCCTCTTGGCTTCAGAAAACTGGGGCAAATCCAAAAAAGGGGTGGGAAGGATCAGGCAGATATCTGGACCATGTCCCTCTGCCGCCATGGACTTGCGAAGGCAGCCTGGTGCCCAGGCTGGTACCCAGCCCCACACACCGTCCATAGCGAGGGATCAGCACTACTGGAGGGAGACTCAGAAAGCCACCAGGCTATGCTGGAGGTTTTCTAAAGCCAGACAGAACAAAATGCTGGACACAGAGCTGTCTGAGCTGCTGCCTCTATCACCAGGATGTGCACCTACCCAAGGTCTGCTGCCTGGGACTGAGTGCCAGCATTTAATATTCAAGTGTTGCTGGAATACAGGCCTGGAAATGGTCCTTTGGGTTGATGGGTTTTGGGCCCTTGTATATGGATTTGCTGTGCTGGATATTTGCTGTTTCCCTTGTTCTGAGGAAGCTGCAAGAAAATAATTTTATTCATCCACTTCAGCACTGGATTTCCTACTTGCTACAACCCTTTTCTAGAAAAGGGCCAAGCTGCCTCAGGCTATAAAAGAACCAGACCTGGGTTTGGTTTTCACATGTTCAGGGACATGTGAAAGCTGTAACAGGCATTGTAAAAACTGTAGGCAGACAATTAGTGACTGAGCTAGCATGAAAAATGCACAGGTAGACAGAGCATATATATATGTATATATATCTATGAGTGTGTGTACATGTATGCCTATGTTGTAGTTCCATGTTCAGTTTCCCCTTGAGTATTCACTGAGCTACGGGTAGTGCCCCCTGACTCATGAAATCTTTATTCTGGGAGAGGCTGCAGTCATGTGATCCTCTGTTACAACATCATACCCTTCCCCTGCTGGGACCTGTGACTCCTCCTGAGGTCTCCTAGAGCTGCTGACAACGACAGTTTTCAAGAAGCAGAACCAATCCTGTTGCCTTTTTCTGGGTTGGAATTATTTGCCACCCTCCTTTCTACTGTAGCAACCTGAGGAAAATAAAACACTTGATCTATCATGTAGCTATGTTTCAGTCCAAAGTGAAGAGGCAGCTTTAATTTTTAAATATGGTCTTTGGTTTAGGAGACATGAGCGACATAGCCTGGGCAGTGCTGTGGATGCTAAGGCACTCTGGTTTGATCCGATCAGCCTGAGTTCATGAGCTGCACATGAAGAGATCCCCTGGGTCATCACAGCGAGTCCATCAGGTCACACCTTACAATCTTGGACCCATCTATAGGTACCACTCTCAGATATGTATGTGCTGCTGTTTTTTCCCAAAGACCACTTTCAGTTCAGTGGCATCTCATAAAAATGGTAGAGTAGACAAAATATTCTGGACAGAAATGTGCTGAGCAGGAGAAATCTTTAGTTGGAAAGTACCCTTTCTGCAGTCTCACCCAACCCAAAACACTGGCTTACAAGTTTGAAATTGTATCGCTTTTTAATTAAGTACTGATTGATGTTACCTTTAAAATCACAGGCTGGAGACACAGGATGCTAATGATTAAATATCTTGATGCCTATCCCATAATCCTAATATTCTGCCAGTTGGCTATCAAAGTATGTCCGGAGCAGAGCAAGTGGTTGGCAACTTCACATCCTTCAGTGATTTAAGAGAAACCCCAAATGACTCTTTAGTTTATGATGCTATTTTAATCTATAGGCAGTATCTACAGCTGCTGAAGAAAGGCTGTTCAGCATTTCCTGGGTTTCACAAGCTTTGACAAACTATCATGGTGAACTCTTTTTTCCCAACTACGAGGTTCTTGGTACTTTAATAACAGGCTGTGGACGGGAAGACCAAATGCTTCTCCAGGGGGTGACAGTAGGATTCAGTGCAATAAAAAGGCCTTAGTTGTGGTCATGTATGTGTGGCTGCAAAGGCTCACCTACAACGGCATTGCTGTTGAGGGTGTTTGTGCAGTGGACACTACAGGAAAATCATTTGCTATGATCAATCTTCTTCAGTGACAGATTGCTTATCTGAGCTGTGTCTTGTAGTTTCTTGAGTTTGTTTGCTTGTGTGATATTTGAACCCATTCAAAAGTCTGTAGAGTATTTGGGTTAAAACCTGAGCTATATTTCTCAAAGACGCTTACCTGGTGCTGCCCCGGTGACAAGTTTGGCCAGAGGGCAGCCAAGCAGCCAGCAAGTGACCTAAAGACAGTCTCTTCTCGGACAGACAAGTGTTAATGGTATCATACACAGCAAAAGAAAACCATCCAGGGGTAGGTCGTAATTTCTAGCAGGAGCTCACCCATCTGTGGCCAGACATGGTGAGAGCTGGGGCAAACTGGAGACAGGAATCTGTCTGCAGGAGTGGCTTTGGCTTCTGTGCTGAGCCCCTCTTTCGTAGCTTTTCCAGAGATGGATAACCCCTCTGTTTGCTTCAGTGGTTGCTGTTCCTACCCCTTTCTTTCCTTTGGTAGGTCTAAAACCCATGATGCAGCTATTCTCATTATTTGGTTTTGGTTTAATCATAGATTACTTATTCTACATGTTGCTCTTAGCAGCTACAGACTGCTTGACATGAAAGAAACTATTTTCCTGAATATCTTATAGTAGGACAGCCAAAGTTTCCAAAAAGGATTCATTAATTGCCCAAACTTAGCTCACTTTTCCAGCAGATGTGAATCTAGGACTTTCTGAAAAGGGAGCCCCTTTGAAATGCCACAAACAATAGCCAGGAAAAAGAGGCTGCTCCAAAAGCTGGTCGCTGCTGGAGGACTTGCCCTCATCCCCTGTTTTGAGGATGCTGTACTGTGTATTTATTTCATTTACTCCTGCCCACTTCATGCATTTCCCAGGTGCTGTTTCTGAGCTGAGGACAAAGTCAAAGCATGAGATCTCTCTCCCATGGCAGTTTCCACGTGGTGGCTAAAGGGACTCTCCTGCAATTATGCCACAACCTCCTCCTCTTCTTTGCTCTGGTTTTCATGGCCCTTTGAGCTCTGCCTGCATCTCTTGGGAGGGTGGGGAAAGTTAAATAACACTGAGGAGTGCAACTCAGTGATTTTCACCATGCTGAAAACTGTTTCATGCTGAAAACAGTGTGAAACAATAAGTTTTTCACACGATTGCACTTCACTTATTTTCCAAAATATAAAAAATGGTGAGAAAATATCCATTTCACCTTGGAGCTCCTTGTGTCTTATTGCTGCCAGCATGCTGAGGCTGGCACTGGGAATCACACCCCAGCTGTTATTGAGGTATTTAAGGGTACTTAACATGCATTTCATTACTAAACCAACATTTCTACTGTTGCTGCTCTGGTGTTTCCCGGGCACCATTATCTGATCTTCTAATTATTGCAGTTCTATTCTTGTGTGGATAATTAACAGGATGCATTGGGGCTCTCTGTGTGAAATGCTGTGTTCAGTTTTTAACTTCAGAGCTTATTTAAGACCACTTTGGCAAGGTCCTTTAGCACTGATCGCATGTTCCAGCTTTGGTGGTGGCTGAGGCAGTGACAGGCATGATCTGTGGGGTACTATGAGAGGTTATTGCTTCAGTTGCCCGTTGGCCAGAGGTCACCATTCTGAGCCTCTTTTTCTGAAACAGGAATTGATGCAAGTATAAATTTAAGGTACCTGGCTGCAAATTCTGTCAGCTGAAGAATCACTGTCCTTTGGCTGGAGTGGCAAGGGACAGTAACATCTGCTAGAAAATAGTAAATGGCAGAAATTTCTTAGGTGAGCCCATCATGAATTTGTATATAGGACTACCTGTCTTCATTTATTCCATGTTCTCTTGAACCCAGCTCAGTGCCACTGAGCCAAAATTAAACGCTCCTGAGATGAGCTGACCTTCTCCATCCACCTTGGTGAGGGCAGCATGAGGCAAATGAGGTACCCATACACCTCCAGGCAGCGGGGAGGGAAGACACCTGGAATAGTGATCTTGGATTTCTCTCAAATTCAGCAGCTCTTTGACTGGATTGTTAAGCCCAAACCCTCAGGAGGTATAAATTTGCCACATCCCTACACAGCTTTGCACTAGGAGACAACGTGACTCTGCAGAAACAGAAGATGTGGCAGAAATGTGATACCAGGGAGGGGAGTATATGTCTAAAGTGTGAGACAGACTTTGAAGAGAACAGCAAAGTGCTCAGATAGCATCATGCCAAGCTGAGGCAAGTGCACGAGGAACCGAATGAGATCATATAAATGGAAAAAGTTGTAAACCAAAGCAGAAAGGCCAAGTGCTTGTGCAGTCTGTGCTCTGCCCTGCGTGTGATATGAGCTTGAACTGTGGTGCTGGGTACGAAGCACCCCTTGTACAGCAGTTCCAGGTAACATCAAGAGGAAGGATCTTAGCTCTTCATTGCTGTCCAGTGAAGGTCCATGAGTTTTTCTGCCCTCCTCCTGCTGCTGCTGCGTGACTTCTGCCCTCCGGTCCCCACATGGCTCCTCTCCTGTGCTTTGTCCTCGTGCATTGCATTTCCCTTGACAGGGAGGTGTGAAGCCTTTTCCAAGCACAGAGCTTGGCCTCAGCAATGCCTTCCTAACAGGAGGAAACTACCAAATGTGCCTACTAACTCCTCAGAAATCTTCCAGAGGAGTTTCCTAAGCCTAATTTCCCACATGCATGGGATGGAAAGTGAGATGAGGAGGGGATCGCTTGCCTGCCCTGCTAACGCAGGGGGAGCTCAATGTGGAGCTGTGGTCCATCAGCCCTCATCAGGCTGCGTCACTCCTCTGCTGAACGCATCCCGCGTGGGCTGCGGTGGCCGTCACACTGGAAAGCAGATGTTTCTCTCCCCAGAAAAAAGCTGTATCTGAATCCTGGGTTGTGTTTACATTCCCAGCAGATATGCAATGTGGAAATGTCTTGAAATAAGAAATAGTGTCCTGGCTGAATGAGTACAAGGCATGAGATTAAAAAAAATAAAAATCACTATCATAATTTCCGAGAGACTTGCCAAATCCCTCGTTTCTGCGCTGATTTGCACATCCTGCAGATGTGTCTGCTCAAATTTCCCTTCTGGTATTTTCCTCTTACATGGTGTGACAAGCATAGCCACACGCTCACCTGAATGAAGAGCCAGTTCAGCCGACGCTAAGTGAA